>NW_005354508.1:178838-188034 GCF_000412655.1 Myotis brandtii | reverse complement strand
CAGAGGGGGTTAGGGGTGATCAGGCTGGCAGAGGCAGTTAGGGGTGATCAGGCTGGCAGGCAGAAGCAGTTAGGGGCAATCAGACAGGCAGGCAGGCGAGCAGTTGGGAGTCAGCAGCCCCGATTGTGAGAGGGATGACAAGCGGCAGTCGGACATCCCCCAAGGGGTCCCAGATTGGGCTGAGGGACAGCCCCCCCCCCAGGGCACGAATTTTATGCACCAGGCCTCTAGTCTAATATAAAGTTAGCCGTCTTCCACATAAGCTGGTGAACATGGCTGGAGAAAAATTGTACAACTATTATGACTAGTGTCATATATAATGTGCATGATCACAAATCTCAGATGAACACTCTTCAATTCTCAGGAATCCTACAATATGGTTATAGTAAATTCCTTTCTCATATGCTTATGTTTTCTCACTAAAGCACATTATGACTAAGGAATGTGTGCATGACTCCCATCCACCAAGTTTCATGGCACATTCCTTCTCCTATTCCATCCTCCCCCATTGAAGTCTTGGAAAGGTATTTGGTCACTTAAGCCACTAGGTGATGTGGGGAATGAGACAGTTTTTCTTCAAAAAGTTAAGCTGACTATCTTCAAGTATTTGTTAAAAGGTTATATACAAGGTTAAAACAATGCCTTTATGGGTCAGTTGCTGAGGATATGTACTTGTGGTTCTATTTTGTAGCATTTGGTTTCACTGAAAATAATTGGGAAAGGATCCTTTGAGGCTTTAGCAATTACTCAAAACAAATGCTGTTTTCCTAACAACATCAAATAGATTATGTAAACTTTGTTATAAGAATTTTGATACTGTTCTGTTACTTGACCTCCCATAATTTTGAATTAAAGATGTACTTAGACCATGAATAGAATTGTTGTTACCCATTCTGCATGTCACCTCCTCTCTGTAGTGTTCACGAAGCAGCTTCATGACTTTTATGTACTCCAACTTGTTCCCTACTGTTATTGTTAGATCAGATTGAGGTATCATATGGAAAATTTTCTGAGCATGTATTTTCTCTTGTGAGAGGATGTTCAGTCTATCGAACTATCCCCAGAACAGGAGGTTAATACCTAAGAGCAACCATATGTAACTTCATTCATAATTGATCTAATTCACTTGGTAACTATGCTTTCAAAGATAAATGAAAATACTCAGACATAAGACTTCCCTTATTTTAAAAAAAAAGGAAGGACCTGCTTTTGTTCATCAGTTTATGTTGTTAATTATAAAAACAGATCCAGAGACAGAGAAACATCGATTAGACCGTCGAAACTCAGAGGGAAGGCAGGGGAGGGGAGGGGGAAGGGAAGAGATCAACCAAAGGACATGTATGCATGCATATAAGCATAACCAATGAACACAGACTCTGGGGGGGGGCAGTGAGCGCATGAGCAGGGGGATGGAGGGCAATGAGGTGGTAAAGACACATATGTAATACCTTAATAAAGAAAAAAATCAATAAAAACATTTTTAAAAAGGAAGGAATAAAACTTAATTATTATTTTACATTCAAAAGTTAGTCAATTTCTCTTGGGAGTAAGTGATATCTATATGCTACATTGGTGGTAGACATACTATAATTTTAATTATAATATTTCTATGATTTTTATAATCTATAAGAATTATTGTTTTTAACTTCCTTTGGTTTCCCAGTTCTTTTTTATTTTTGCCATATATAAAATGGTTTACAGATTCCAGCCAGTCATTCATTCAACTGGCCAGTTGAAGATCATCCCTATAGCAGCTCAATTAGAGCAAATGATATCTGATTATTTAACAATGGATATACTATGGCTGATGGTTCATCTAATCATAAGTTAGAACAGCTCTGCCATGTTCTTTCAGTTATAGCCAGAGCTACCTACCTAGCTCCTACTGTGGCTAAAAACCTGCCAACTCACTTTCTGGTCTATTTTATCCTTGAGGGTGCTTGTTTACATTGTCAGTATGTGAAGAGAGTTTGTTTTGAAACCTGGATTTTGAATTTGAGCCATCAAACAAAGTCTATTAATACTGAAGTTTAGTTTATAGTTTCCTCAATGAATACATTTTAAAATGGCACAAATTACACTATGTAATATCCTTCATGTGAGGTTGGCTTATGTGCTAGCAAAATGTAAAATAAGATTTAAAAATCATTTTGGTTGCTCTGAGGAGAAATCACTCAGTTAACGCTACAGAAATAAAACACTAAATTGCAATATGTTTTCTGTTCGTCTGGTTCAGTTGTGCACTTGCTTGAAAGTAACTTGCTGGTTAAGTTAGCATTTCCCTTTAAGATGATGTTTGCTGAGTAGATAAAACACATCTATAACTTTTCATTAACCAAAGCATAAGTTTTAGATACAGAAGACTTAATATCACACAAACACAAAATTTGGCAGTAAAGTTTTGCAGCCTCGAATATAACTACCTTATAAATTTCATGCTCAGCAAAATATCAGATTATTTGAATAAGTCTAAGAGAAAGCCTCTTCTAAAATATTGCCTCTGATTATTGGACTAACTCTTAAAATGTAAATAATTTATCTCAGTCATAGCTTCTCCCAGTTCTTCAGGAACTTTACCCTCTCTTGTGTCTATAATCTCTCCCTCTGAACTGGCTCCTTGTCATCATCACCATGCTCAGAATTCTCCTACCTTAATAAGTGTTTTTCCTTACCCGACTTTCCTTCGCTCTTCTATATGCAACTTTCTCCTTCCTCCTCTTTTATGGACAAACTTCTTGTAAGTAGCTATCTGCAATCGCTATTTCCATTTCCTCATTTTCTACCCATCATTTCTTCTCAATGTCTACTTTCCTTCAAGCTTTAGCCCTCCACACACACAAAAAATAATAATTCCTCCTAAGATCAACAGTGGCCTGTATTACTAATGCAATGGGATTTTTGAGTCTTTATTGTACATGACTTCTCTGGCCTAACTGTATTACAAGCTATGGGTGATTCCTTCTTCTAGACCCAATTTTTTTTTTGCTGCCCCCACACTGCACATCACTCATTCCTGTCCTACCCTGGCTTTCCTTTGCTGGCTCACTCTCATCTACCTAACCTGCAGATGTTGGAGTTCATGAGCTTCGTGTCTCTATACCAGTTCTCTTCTTTCTCTAAATGTTCTCATTCACAACAATGGCTCCCATTATCGTCTGTGTGCTAATGATCCTCAAATTAAAATGAAAACCCTTCTCTGATGCCCACTTCTGCATTGAGCTGTATACCTAAATTCTTCCTCTGAATGTCTTTGCAATACCTCCACTAAAACTCCATACATGTCCCAAGAAGTACTCTATAGTTCTTCCACAGAAATCTACCTTTTCCATGTTTCCCATCTCAGCAAGTACAAGTAGCATCAGCATCATTTAGTTGCTTAAGCTAGAAACCTGGAAACTATTACTTAGTCTTTTCTTTCACTCTCCAAATTAGAATAGCTACCATTCCTTTACATTTTAAATTCCCTGTCTAAAATGCTTCAAATGGCTATCCGTTTGCATCTAGGAAAAAAACATCCTTTACTTGTCTTCCAAACTCAGGTAATCTTAACTACCTTACCTGGAGACCATACTTCCTTTCTTTCTTTGTTCCACTGATAGGCTTCTTAGTTCCTTCAAACCCATTTTCTACTTCCTGATTCACAACCTCATTTATTCTTCCCTCTATCCAAAACTCTTTCCATTGATTAGTTAACTCTGACTCATTCCTCAAAGCTCTGTTTCATTTACTGTCACTTGAGGATGTCTACTACATGCTTTGATAATATCATTTACTTTGTTTTTGTAGCACTGTTATAATTAAATAGTTACCTATTTTTGTACTCTAATTTACTTTCTTACTTCGCCACTGGAATATAAACTATATTAGAGCAAAGAATATGATTATACCCCTAACTCTTGGCATAATGCCTCACAGTATTTCTCAAATTAATAAATACATAACGAGTGAAATTTTCTTCTCTAATTAGATTTTAAAAGATAAATGTTTCAAAAATGAAAACAGAACACAAAGTTAATATTTGATTATATAAGTATAATAAAAATAAATGTTGGGATTTTAACTATTAACATTTTCTTAAAGCTTTCTGCCATTCACACTTAAAGAACTGAATTAAAACTCTCGATCAGGTTGGAAATTGTTCAGTTACTGTATTTAAATTGTAAAAGCCCTTTTAATCATACAATATATTATACATATTTAACAGAGTTTTCTTTTCAAGGTTGACTGAATATTAACAAATAGATTTAAAAATAGGAACAGTCAGTGAAAAATAATGACTACCAAACACTGCAAAAATAAACTCTTTTGGGAAATTGTGGCAAAGATAGGTACTGAATTTCATAATTATGTTTTGCATTTGTATCCCTTTCTTTTAGGATCTTAAAACAAAATATGTAAATTCTGGAATATCACTAACTAGCTCATTGACCACATATATTTAAATATTTTATTACTTAGAAGTAAGACCACAGCCTTTTGCTTATCTCTGAGCTCTTTCTCTTCTTAAGTTCGATAACAGTTGAGTATACTAGAAAATGCATCATATATATTGTTTGGGAAGTTTATTTTATTCATAAATATATGTCATAAGTAAATAAGGGTTAGCACTTAAGTCACAAATATTTTTTCTAGGCATTTTTTTATTGATTCTAATTTAATTTCATAGTGGTTAGAGGACACATTTTTATGATTTTAATTATTTTACACTTGAGAGTTGTTTTATGGCCCAACATATATCTATCTTGGCATATTGACTACTTGAAAAAGTTGTGTATTTTGAAGTTGCTGGATGTAGAGGTATATAAATATCAATTAGGTCAAGGTTGACAGTGTTGTTAAGATTATCTACACCTTTACTGTTTTTTGTGTCTAGTTGTATCAATTTCTGAGAAGATGTTTAAAATCTCCAACTATGACTATGACAACATTTATTTTTTCCTTTAATTCTATGCATTTTTTCATCATGTTCTTTGAAGCTCTATTACTATGTTCATATGTATTTGTGATTGTTACATCTTCTTATTAATTGATTATTTTATCATTATGAAATGCCTTATCTGATGTAAAATAGTCACTGCAGGTTTTTTATGCTTATTCTTATCACAGTAAATCTTTTTTTACATACATCTTTTTTTGCAACTACCTGTTTATTTGCATTTGGATTAAATAGCCATTCCTTATGAACTTAGATGGTGTGTATCAGTTCCCCAAATCCAATCACACCAGCAAAGCTTTCAACAAGATTGTGTACTATGGGGATTTCACTCAGTTGTGGCTACTCTTACCTTAGACCAAACACAACTGAAACAGGCCAGCTTTTATTCATAGCATCTCTACATTCCTTACTACCATCCCAATGATATGAATTTACACATTTTGGAAAAATCTGTTAGCAAATAATGATATCTGGAAAAAACACAGTGGAAGGAAGAAAAACTTAAAAGTTTACTCATTCATTGGCCTCAAATTTTTGGCCTACTCAGGGTTTTTTAAAGTCCTTGTTGCGTGTGTGTGTGTGTGTGTGTGTGTGTGTGTGTATGTGAGTGTGCGCGCGCATGTGGGTGCTTGTGTGTACATGAAGTCTTTGAAAGAGTTCTTAAAAGATGGCTTGAGAAGGGAGCAAAATTGTGAGCCATTTATTTGAGAGGAAATCATAGAGTTCAGATCCAAATCCCTCAAACATGACTTCAGCATGGCAGTCATCAGGGATTGTTGAAAGGGCATGCTAGGCTAACATGCAGCAAGAAAAAGGTCTTGTCAGGGTGAGAACTTTTCTCCATATAGAATAAAACTTGACTTTATATCTTTCTAAACTTCTATGTGTGGTTACTTTGAACCTGTTGTGTTTATGAAATAAAATTTCACATAAAATTTACTTTTCTGGGAACAATGTATTCATGTTGAAAAGTGCTTACTAGAGATATAAGCACTGTCATTTGTTCCCCTGATCTTACACAGTAAGTCAACAGAATTGCTTGTTTGGGGATTCTTTCCTTTGTTTCCAGTCTGGTGGAAAGAAGGCACCAGAGAGTGAAATCCTGTTGTCTTGATTGATGAGATTTCATTCAGGGTGTGACAGTGCATAACTCTTCCCATTGCCCTATCCGTTGACCCCCAGAGAGGCTAGGAGTAGCACAGCCTTGGGACATGAAAAGTTTTAAATTTTTTTCCTAACACTGTTTACAAAAATAGGAATCTGCAGCAGCTATGATAGTGGAATGTATTTTTTAGCTAGAAAGCTAAGAGAAAGTTGGTGAGCTCAGGATGCTTTATAGGGCTAATAAAGCAAATGCCACCAGATGTGGTACTTCTATCAGACGTATAAAAATATTTTATTTTTCCAAATCAACTATAGTCCATATTTACTTTTAATAACTATAGTCCATATTTACTTTTTAATGTTGCTCACTGATTGCATGGGGGACCAGGAAGACTTAGGTGATGCTATTCATATTTCCATACTGGAAGCAACTGGAATTTCATTTTTCACGGATTGAAGTGAGAAACCTTTACCTTTTTTTCTGAAGAATGGAAAAATCATAGCATAGGTTACAGGTCACTGAGTTTAAAATGCAGTGTTAGTTCTTAAAAAGACTTAAAAATAAGTGAAATGAAAATGAAAGGTAGTGTGCAATTCTGAGTTAGTAGGTTTTTATTATTTACTTCAAGAAGAGTCTGTAAGTAGTCCAGACTAAATACAGATTTAAAATGGTACCTTCTCATTTATTTAATTTCCCCACATATTTCTTGAAGTGAATTGTGACATAGAGTGGCACAAATATAGGGATGAGAGGTTTTCTTGGTGGAAAAAATTAAAACCATATTTTCTCTTTTTCAGTTGTTTAGGTATTTCTTAGTCTGTTCTTTATAAAATGATAAAGGTGTTATTTCAGCTTTTGACCAATTCATTAAAGATAGTTTTTATGTTTAACTTCAAAATGATAATTAAATGTGTTGGCTTCTTCACTATTTACTGAATCATATCTGGTAATTAGAGAATAAGCAACATTATTATTTTATAGGCTTCAAAATTAGTCCTGAAAAGAAAGTTTAATGAAACACATATTTTTTTTTTAAAGTCAAGAAATACGATTTCAGTCTTGATCATTTCCTACTAATATTAATTTATTTTATAAAGGAAGAAAGTTTCTAAATTCTCAATAATTTTTTAAAGGGAATGTATTATGAAAAGTTGAATCATTCTTATTATTACTATAATTATTAGTGCGTAATTAGTCCATTTCAGAACAAATAAACCTAGTAAAGACCACCAGAAAAAAACTGTTCATACTGAGTGTCACCACATAGCTGAGACCAGCCCAGAATTGGAACATACCCTAAAGAAGGCTGTGACTGCACAGGATCCTACAGCTTTATAAGTATGTTTGTGCAGCCTACACTTTTTATTAAAACATAAGATTCATTTGGATTCATATAAAAGTTCATAGAACAATGCAATCAGCTAGTTAATTGAAGCTTCATGTTTCATCATCTGTGGCTAAAATTTGGGGATAAGTCTGTCGCTGTAAGCCATTAATTTTGCAAGACAGAGATCATAGGTCCTTTAGGAAAAATTGTACCCAAGTGCATCTAAGCAGTTATAGCTACCTGGAAAATAGAAGAGTCAAACAGGTCTTTATGGAACCAGCTTAATTCCCCTTTGTCCTCATCTAATTTTCCTCTGCTACTCAATCTAAAGATATTAGTAGAAAACTAAGTAGATTATAAATGAGTAAATAAATTTCTTCATTACCTAGGTTTTCATTCTTCAGAAAGACTTCCTTGAGCCCCAGCTCAGGTAAAGTACCTCTCATATATGATCTCTCTTGCAACATAGCATGCATCATATCAATATTCCTTTATTTGTCTCTCTCCATTTGTTAGAATGCGCCAAGGCTAGAAACTGTCTTAGTCATCATTCACTTGCTCACTCTTGTTCATTCATCAATAAATATGGAGTTCATCCTATGTGGTAGATTGGGGAAAAAGAGGAGGGGACAGATAACAGATGTCAATATAACATGATGGGAGGATTTTTGTGATTCTTTAGTTGGGAATTGAGGGTGGAAGAGAAATCTAGAGTGACGTCCAAGTGCCCAACGTGGTTGCCTGTATAGATTGTTGAATTAATAACTAAGTAGAAAGTAAAGAGGGGAAGAAGCTTATGGATGATAGGATGAGGAAAATTCAGGTTGGGCTTTACTAGGTGTACCAGTTAATAATGCAGATTTTTTCCAATAGATGGAGTTATACATATGTTGATATATATGCAATTTGATATGTATGTTATTTTGTTGTATTGACAACAAACCTCAAAACTTAATATGTCAAATTTGCTGAATGTGTTAACATCATATTTTTACACTTAAAAATGTCGAATTTGTGCCAAAAAAAGAGCATTTGCGGGAAGCTATAGTTCATTATTTTGAAGAAAAGTGCTGCTGAATACTTCGGGAAGCTTATGGTGAACATGCTCCATCTCAAGATACTTATGAACGCTGGTTTAAACCTGTTAAAAGTGATGATTTCGATGTGAAAGACAAAGAACGTCCAGGTCAAAGGAAAAAGTTTGAAGACCAACAATTATAAGCATTATTGGATGAAGATGCATATCAAACTCAAAAACAATTTACAGAAAGTTTAAATGTTGCTCAGCAAACAATTTCTGATCATTTACAAGCAATGGGAAAGACTTTAAAGGAAGGAAAATGGGTGCCACATCAACTGAAGGAAAGACAAATGGAAAACTGAAAAGTCATAAGTAAAATGTTGCTTCAACGGCATAAAAGAAAGTCTTTTTTGCATCGAATTGTGACTGGCAATGAAAAGTGGATTTATTTTGAGAATCCCAAATGTACAAAATCATGGGTTGATCCAGGTCAGCCATCAATATCGACTGCAAGGCCAAATTGCTTTGGAAAGAAGACAATGCTCTGCATTTAGTGGGATCAGGAAGGTGTGGTGTATTATGAACTTCTAAAACCAAACTGTTAATACTGTTAATACTGATTGCTACCAACAACAGATAATCAATTACTGTTAATAATGATTGAAACTGTTAATACTGATTGCTACCAACAACAGATAATCAATTTGAACCACGCTTTGATCATGAAATGACCAGAATGTGCCAGAAGACATGGCAAAGTAATTTTGCTTCATGATGACACACCATCACACACTTCAAAACCAGTTA
>NW_005354508.1:167568-178594 GCF_000412655.1 Myotis brandtii | reverse complement strand
CATTCAGGTGAAGAGGACCTGTGAGCAATTGCAAATGCGGGTCTGAACCACTGGATCATGGTCGGGCTGAATATACAGAGAGGTTCCCACAACTGGATGCAGTTAATAAACCTGGACATCCAGGCAGACCAGGAAAGAGAAGGGGCACTCAGAGAAGAGAGAAGAGTAGTGGGAGAGCAAGATACCATGAAGGTAAACTAAGAACTGTGTATTATATAACGTATGTGTTCACATGTTACAGTGGAGTCAAAGGAGGTGAAATGAACCACATGCAATAATTAACATTTTTAAATCATATTTATAGTTTGCTCTATTCTGAATGTGAGAGCTTCACCTGTCTGGGTTTTATAAAACCCAATTAATTTACAAAATACTTTGTAATAAGCTATGTATAATTAAGTAAATTTCAATGTCCCCTTACCTTTTTTTCTTTCTCAAATTAGAGTTTCAGTGAAATGATTCTTTTAACTCTAATATTTTACATACAGTGTTGGAAATAAGCAGGAAACTTTCTTGGTCAGAAGCAATTTTCTAGAAAATAAAAGTGGACAAATATAGACATCTTATGTCACGTTCATACTATACATCATAAAATCAACCATTTAAGAAAATGTTGAAATTGTACAAATAGGAATGTAAGAGAGCAACTATTGCCAGTTTTTGTTCTGTTGGATGAATTGCTTTTATTATATGTCAACTGAAACCAAATCAAAAATATGTATAATTAGGATAATGTTGATGTTTTCCTTCACAAGCTTTATCCAAATGACATCTTATATGATTGCCATACCAGGATTCAAAAAAAAATTATTAAATCTGAATGATTCCTGATGAACAAAGGTCAATGAATCACATTATTATTACTGGGCAATATTAATACATACCCCATAGAGAGAAAATTCTATTTGTTAAGTTATATATAGTTAACTGAAAAATATTTACCAAAACTTAAGCTTTTTAACCAAAAGTGTGGATGACTTTCAGGGTGCTATCAGTATTATGAAGCCTGAAAGATACTACTAGTACATAGTAATATCTGGCTCAAGACAAGAGAGAGGGGAGAAGAGAAATCATTAACATCCAAGGCATTCATACATGATCATAATTATCCCCCAGGGACTCATATTAATAGGCTTTCAATGGAAACATGGAATAAACAGCTGTCATGGATATATGCTACCAAAACGAAAGCTTTGCTCAGCTAGAGAAACAACTGGGAAGCTGGTGAACCGGTGCATGCTCTCACCTTAGGAAAGCAAATACTTTTCACTAAGCTCATAATAAGACTTACCATCAGGAACTATTTATTTGGAAAATAGAAATTTCTAAATATTCTCAATATTTACCAAATGTCCTATAAATATTGGCTCAAAAATTAAAATATAATAACCTTTTTTTATTCATTGTCCAATTTTTAACTATCAAACCTTGAGTTATGAAAATAAACTCTGCTTTACAGATGGAGATAAAAATAAATGTAAATATTTTGGGAAAAACAAATTTTCATCTCTAATGCAGTGTGAAAAGAAGCCTGTGGATGGTGCATCCGAATTGCTGGCATAAGCCCTGTTCACACACAGCCCGCTCCTGGTCAGAAGATGCCCTTGTGTTTTACCTTGAGTATTCCATTGATATATATTTGAAAGAAATCATGTGATTACAATCCTGAAAGAAATCCTAAGAGATAATCTAGTTTATTTTAGAGGTGCCAAACAGTACTACATTGAGAGGGAGGTGTGGTTGGGAGATAGAGAGAGAAGAAAGAAAAGAGAGAAGTAGGGGTAAGATCATTGCATATAATTAAAAAATACAGAAGAAATTTACCTTCTTCTATGCTTCTTATATGGCAGAAGCCACATGAAATCAATATGATTTAACCCAGAAACTTGGATTTAAGCATTAGGTCTGTAAGCAGATTTATAGATAAAAGAGTTATGTCAAATATCCACTGTTCATTCATTCATTCATTCATCCATTCAATAAATATGTAGTACAAGCTAATCATTTGGGTTACTGGATGATAATCATGGTATTAATGAAATTATATATCTATCAACCCTGGTTTTAGGTTAAAGAATATGAAATTTCCAGTATTTCATTTTTACCTCAAAAATGAAATATTGAAACTAGTATTTATCACTGAGTATTCAAATGTTAATTAATAGCTTATGAATATACTAGAGGCCCAGTGCACAAAATTCGTACATGGGGGGGAGGGTCCCTCAGCCTGTCCTGCACCCTCTCCAGTCCAGAATCCCTCTCGCAATCCGAACCACTGGCTCCTAACCACTCACCTGCCTGCCTGCCTGCCTGATGCCCCTATCTGCTCCCCTGCCGGCCTGCTGGCCTTAACTGCTCTCTCCTGCCAGCCTGATCCCCCTAACTGTTCTCCCCTCCTGGCCTGATTCCCCTAACTACCTATCTGCTCTCCACTCCTGGCCTGATTGCCCTAACTGCCCATCTGCACTCCCCTTCTGGCCTGATCCCCCTAACTGCCTATCTGCACTCCCCTCCTTGCCTGATTGCCCTAACTGCCTATCTGCTCTCCCTTCCTCTCTGTGCCCTTCGGACCCCCGGCACAGGCGTGATGAGAGCTCTCCGCTACAGCTCTGCCCCATCCTGATTGGTCCTTATGTGATGGCATCTGGCCAATTTGCATATTCCTCTACTATTAATATAGAAGATTAGCAGAAGTTATATCAATTTACTAAAAAGAATAATTATTTTTAAATGTATTTTTTTATTGATTTCAGAGAAGAAGGGAGAGGGAGATGGAGATAGAAACAATGATGAGAAAGAATCCTTAATCGGCTGCCTCCTGCATGCCTCCTACTAGGGATTGAGCCCACAACAAGGGCATGTGCCCACCCTGACTAGGGAATCGAACTGTGACCTTTTGATTTGTCGACACTAAACGAGCTCAGCCAAAACAGATAATTCTTAAAAATCTGAGTAAAGTAAGAACTTGCTCCTTTTTATGGGTTATCAGCTACCAAAAATAACAATAACATCAGATTTCTTGCTAGAAAATTATTGCCTATATACCTTTTTGTATCAACAGTTGTTTGGATACCTTTTAATTAAAGCATTAATGAGTTAATCTATTTGTAACAACTTTGAACCTTCTAAATTTAATGTTTTTAGATGAAAGCCTTGATCCTCCCATGCTTCATAAAACAGCATCCTGTCATTACAATGATGGTCTTACTGGGAGAGACACAAGTCCACTTTATTGAATAAAGATTTTAATATTGTGATAGATACTTCTAAATCTCTCCTTGATTAAAAAAATGCTTTTGTGCATAGTGGATGCTTACTATATTTAGCTATTTCAGATGTTGTGGCACTTAGTGAATCCTATTTAATAAAGAGGGAATATGTTAATTGACCCTCATACTGTCGTAAAGATGGCAGCACCCACAGCCAATAAGGAGGGAATATGCTAATTATGACCCACCCTCAAAGATGGCAGCGCCCACAGCCACAAGATGGCGGCACCCAGTCCCCTCAGCCCTGCTGGGGCAGCAGGCATGTGACAAGGCTGGGCCCACCCGCCTCCAGAGTCCCCCAGTCCCCTCAGCCACCCAGAGCTGCCCAAGGCACAGGTAACCAGGGCCGGCCGAGGCTTGCGCTGCCAGCAGTGGCAGCAGCAGAGTGTGATGAGGCGTTGCCTTCCCCTGATCATCGGGTTGCCTCCCACCCCTGAGGTTTCCCAGACTGTGAGAGGGGGCAGGCCAGGCTGAGGGACTCCCCCTCCAGTGCATGAATTTTCATGCACCAGGCCTCTAGTTTTCACATAAATTGCTATCCTCTGAATAAGCTATTATGTAAGTTTATAAAGCCTTATGTATTTGCTACCTTCCCAATGAGTATTCAACAAACATCAATTGTGTTTTATAGTATACTTAACTGTAATTTAGTAATTCTTCTTTAAGGGAAAGGGGAGTAGAAGAGCTCAAATTGCATGACAAAGTCCATATTAGAGGAAATTAGCATTTGTTTTTAATAAGGGGAGAATGTGTTCTATGTAATTCTGAATTCTCATCTTATGCATTTTAGTGAGCAAGCATCTGTTATAATTGCACTGGTTGTTTACTATGTAATTTAACACAGAACAGGATGCATATACACACAGTTAAATTAATTCACCAGATATGGGGCATTTAGGAAGGTCAACTTTTGACAGTTAACCAATCCAAAGGCATTCCTAAAAATATGGATGGAAAACTTGCTTCAGGAAATAGCTTCCATTTGTCTTTCAACATTAATTTTTAAATTGGTTAGCATGAGGTCTAACTTTAAAATGGATGAATTATATTTTGAAAATAAACACTTGCACTAAAAATTAGGTTATTTTTAACAGTGAATTATTCTTGTGCTATCTCTCTGAGCAGAGTACAAGACATATTTATTTATTTAGTTGCTGTGCTAGGCTGAGATTCAAAATGGGTTACTAGTGAAGGAAGATGATTTTTGCCTAGTTTTGCAAGAGTTTTATCTATAACACCTGTAAAAAGAAAAGCTTTCATTTTGGGAAACCAGCTGAGATTCAAATGTCATAAATTTTAGAGGTGGAATAACTATTTTTTTAAAAAAATCTAGCCATACAAAATTGTCTAGGTCCCTTGGCAGTTTCAATAAGAAGGGTTTCTTTTATTCTGCTCTTCCAGAGTATCCATATCTCAGATCCTCATATAGAGCTATGCCCAAGAGCAGTGGTTCTCAACCTTGGCTGCACATTAGAATCACCTGGGAATCTTTTTAAAATCCTGATTTCTGGGCCTCATCCTCCAGAAATTCTGTTTCTTTGTTACTAATGATTCTAATGTGCAGCCAAGGTTGAGAACCACTGCCCAAGAGGGATTCCAGGTAAATTAACACTTTTTATTTCTAATTAGACTTTAAATTTAAATCCCTATGCTCTTGCCTAGTTGGGCTGAACTTTCATCTAATGCAATGTATGTCTCACAGAAGACCTAAAGTAAAATCTAATTTGTGGGGTCAACTCCTGTTCCATTTTTCCTGGTTGATGCCATGGGCTTGTGAGAAGGAAATGAAGTGTTTCTGCCCATGGCCCCCTATTACTATACAGGATGATTAAGAGAAAAGCAATGCAGAGAAAACAAGCAATCCAAGAGCTATAACAGGACATGAAAGGGAAACTGGAAAGAGAAGAGTTCTTCATTTTTTTCTTTTTTTCACCAGAAATCATAATCTCCTGCCATTAAGCCTTTGCCATGACTAATGTTAGTGCTTATTCTTATGAGTTAAGTGTAGGATTAAAAAGGGAGGCCATTTTTCCTGGTTGATGCCATGGGCTTGTGAGAAGGAAATGAAGTGTTTCTGCCCATGGCCCCCTATTACTATACAGGATGATTAAGAGAAAAGCAATGCAGAGAAGACAAGCAATCCAAGAGCTATAACAGGACATGAAAGGGAAACTGGAAAGAGAAGAGTTCTTCATTTTTTCTTTTTTTCACCAGAAATCACAATCTCCTGCCATTAAGCCTTTGCCATGACTATTAGTGCTTATTCTTGTGAGTTAAGTGTAGGGAGGTAGAGTTGAGATTTATTTTTTTTCCTACCCGAGAAGTGAGACTAACTCAATAAAATATATTTAAAAAAAAATTTTTTTTAAAAAGGGAGGTAGAGTTGAGATTTATTTTTTTTTTCCTAACCGAGAAATGAGACTAAAGACTTACAAGGTAAATAACAAGACCAGTCCAGGAGATCTAATGATGTAATAGGGAAAGATAAAATTGCTAGTTTAAGAGGTCACAGATTGAGCCAGTAAAATTCAAGGACCTTGCGCAGAGTGCCACTACCTGAATGTAAAGGTCAATCCAGGCAAAAATGGAAACCAGGAGAACAACAGTGGAAAATGAATAAAGCTTTAATTTAGACACAGGGCCAATAGCAAAAATGGAACAAACTATTTGTGTGGCATAAATAAATGGGAGCCCAACTACAAATCTTGATAAAGATATGCATAGGAATCTAAGGGATAATAAGCCCGTTGAACAGCTTTGGCACTGGCGTGTGGAAAAAGAGTGAGTGTATGAATTTCAACAAAAAAAGTTAAAAAAATACCTGGATACCTGTAAGTGAATGTGATAACCTGTCAATAAGACAGCGTAAAGCATGTTAACACTTGATTAATGTGGTAAACCAAGTCACCTCTCTGGACTTTAGTTTTCTCTTCTGAAAAATGAGGGGATTAGATTGAACCTGATGATTTATAATGTTCTTTAAGGATTTAAAAACCTATGATTTATGGCTCTAAGTTGAGTTGAATAATGTATCTACTTATCTGCAACAAATTTATTTAAATTCAAAGTTGTTTTTTTCTTTATTGATTAAGGTATTACATACTGGTATGTGCCCTTATCATCCCCGCTCATGCCCTCACCCCCCTGGTGTCTGTGTCCATTGGTTAGGCCTATATGCTTGCATATAAGTCCTTTGGTTGATCTCTCCCCCTTACCCCCACCCTTCCCTACCTTCCCTCTGAGGTTTGACTGTCTGATCGATGCTTCTCTGTCTCTGGATCTGTTTTTGTTCATCAGCTTATGTTGTTCATTATACTCCACAAATGGGTGAGACCATGTAATATTTATCTTTCTCTGACTGACTTATTTCAAAGGTGTTTTTTTTTACAAGAATAACAAAAATTTTGCTAAAGTTATGTCATATAACGAAAATAATCCATATATATTCCACAAATGAGTGAGATCATGTAATATTTATCGTTCTCTGACTGACTTATTTCGAAGGTGTTTTTTTTTTTACAAGAATAACAAAAATTTTTCTAAAGTTATGTCATAACGAAAATAATCCATGATGGTAGTCTGAAGAGTGTTAAATGGAAAGACTGAGATCCAAAAAAAAGAAAATCCTGATTTCTCAGATGGTAGTAATGAAAGTCCATCATGAGGTCGTTTTATTGGAGAGTTATGTGCTAAATCAGTGCATGTCAAATGTATGTGCAAAAATATCATGTAGGGATATTGTCAAAGTTCTGAATCAGTAGGTCTTCAGGGTGGGGGTGGTGCTGAGCTTTTTATTTCTAACAAGCTCCCTTGAGATAGCAATAAATACCCCTTTTTCATATGCAAATACATATATTCTGATGGTTTAAAGTGAAATAAAAGCAAATCCATGTATTCCATATTTGTTCATAGTCAGATTTTGGCAGTTTTCACAATGCCATTCATCCAGAAGTAGTTCTATATCTATCCTGTAGCAAAGACAAGGAAATGCTGCCAGGATTTAGATAATGGAGAAAAAAAAAGAATACACTGATTTAGTTTCTTATGTGAAAAATTAAGACTGCTGAATTTTAAATCTCAGTTGTCTGACTTAGTTTATTTTAGTGGAAGACAGTTTAGAAGTAGCAAGGAGAGGAAGGGAAAAATCATTAAACCAGACACACTAAAGAAATGGTGGTCGACAGTGATGAAGGAGGTTGAAGAAACAGAATTTAGAAAAACGCAGCAATCTGGAAGGCATATAATGGATGGTCCAACACACTCAGACAACCTGGTACTTCCTAGGGGATTCCTTCTCTTGAATACAGGACAATAGTTTTGACCCTCATATCATCAATCATAGGATAGATTATGCCCAACATATTACCCAGTTTGATGGATAAATCAATGGAGTGTTCAATGCAGTGAAGAAAAATTGCCATTCGAAATGTCAAACATGTCTTGTTAATATGGTGTAATTTTATAATTAAATGGGTATGTTTTAATCATATTGATGATTTTCTCTACTAGAACATGTTATTCCCAAGGAGAATACATAAAAGAGGTGTCAGTGTCAATATACACATTTATGCTGCCTTTAGGCATAATTCAATCTATTTTATTAGACTGAATATAAACTACATTCTCTGAAGCCTGTGTTGGCATAGAGAAAAAACTTATTGCTGTTAAAAAAATGTATCTGGATACTTTTCCCCATACATCACTTGAACTCACTCCGCCAGGTCACCGTTTAATGATTTTCACCTGTGTAATTTTTCACATTCCAGTCATTGTGCCAATAACACTCTAGAAGTGGAATTAGTAATGCTGCTATCAGTCTCTACACTCAGATATGATTCCAAGGTACATTTTAAGATATTGTGTTTCCCTAGCAAGTAACTAAGGAGTTTGAAAAAGTAAGGCTCAAAAGTATAATTTTCCTTTGGCTGCAACTGGCCTCTTTCCTAAAATTTTTCTGTATTGAGAGTTTCTAGGTTGCAAATGCCTTCAATATTTAGGCATTGTAGTCAAGTTTTTATTATCTCACATTTTCTAAATACTGAATGTTTGAGCCTCTTTTGTCCCTACCCTTTCACAAACATTCAGTGATGCCTTAAACTAGAAGAGTGATGTCAAGTGACCATGTGGTTTAAAATTATTTTAACACTTAATGAAAGAATTTAGTAAATAAAGATATCTGTTCAGGTTTACTTTGTGATACTGAATCCTCTTAGCCTGTAGTACCTTTGAAAAAGGAGTAAAAGTATTGTTCTTTCTGAAATACACACTTGTGTCCTGTGATTCTTTATTTCCTGTTTTTCTATTTTTTTAAATCTCTCTCTCTCTCTCTCTCTCTCTCTCTCTCTCTCTCTCTCTGTTGTTTTGGAGGAATGGTTAAGAAGAAAGGAGGATATAGGTTAGGATTTAGGATTGTGATTTCTAAATGTTCTCTTCATGTAAAATTAAAAATATATACTTCTATTGGATTTTTTTTCTTCATCATTTATGAACTGGACTCAATAAAGCTTGAATGTTCTTGATACTAATCTTTTCGAATACCCATTATCTTTGACCCTTCATGGACTCCCATAAGTGAAAAATTAATTTTCAGTATATGTGCTTTTTACTCAATATTAACCTGCAATTTCAATACAAATGATTCTTCCAAAAAAGAATCAATTTGTAATAGAATAATACATACTTTGAGTATCATGTACACTTGGGTTTATACTCAGAACACTTGTATATCAAGAGATATGAAACTGCCATGAGTAGGTCTACTGAACATAGCTGGAACATTGTGGGAAAATACACTTGTCATTCATTAGTTACATGTAAACCAGAAATCCTATCATCTATGCATATTTCAAATGGCTAAATTCATTGCTAAATTGCCTTTTGGTTAGATAATCCCAGTTATTCTACTAATGAAGTAACCTCTTTTCATGAGGTCCTAAAGAATAAAAGAAAGCAGAAGTTACAAAAAGGAGTAATAATTAGGAATGACTTATTTAGTTATTAATAGAACATTTCCACCATTGTTTCTCATTCAAGTAAGTTTAATACTGCTATGCATCAGATGTCTAGAAATTTGAAAAGTTTGCCGGGGGAACTCAAATAAAAAGTGAAGGAGTTCATAAGTTTATTGGAGGAATAAGAGATATAGCCATCAAATGCCTTATCATAATTTGATTTAAATGTGTTAAAAATAGAAACATAATTTTGCTTGGATTTGTCTATGGAAAGTATTTATGTGACCAAAATAAAACTATTGGCTTATGTTAGATTTATAAGGTATCATTAGACTGTGCTTATTTCCCTCTAGCAGGGTTTATTGGTGATGTTTTAAAATTGCAACCCAGCATATTTCAAACAATTTTGGTGTGTAGCCTATTTGAATCAACATGGAATGTTGTAGAAGAAAAATGGAATAATAGTTTAGTGATATAATGGCAGTCTGCGGTGTTTACCTATGCCGCCATCTTCTAAATCTGTTCTCTTCTTAAGGTGTTGATTTTGTCTACTGAACAAGGGTATTCATTCATAACTATGGTAACTAAAAAAGGAAAGGAAATAAAAAGCAAGCAAGGAAAAATATAGGTACAGAGATATATTTGTTCTCTAAAAACTCACTTTTTATAATTCTAAATTCTAACCTGACTTCAATGAAGTTTAGCAATTATTAGCATTCTCCCTAATACATTTTAAGAGCATTTCTATAGAAAACAGAAAAATTGTTTCAATGGTTTTATGCTTTTGGCTATTTAGATAAGGAATTTAGTTTGATATTTTTGACGATCTATGGAAATTAAATATTAAATTCAGTGTAAATATTAAGTATACATTTCAGATTACTGTTCTCAGATCTGTAATATGGGAGAACACTGTTTCAATTCAGGAATGTTCAACCAACTGTATAAAACCAGTGTCCACTGGCTGAATGGCCTTGGACAAATCATTTAAAATCTCTTGGTCTCTAATTCCTCATCTGAGAAAGAGCAGTGTAAATATGTTTTGGAGAGCCGGGTCACTCAATAACACCTGTTCCAAGAGTCTGTAGGTGCATGCCCATCTCAATAAAATAGTAATGATGATAATAATGAAGTAATAACATTTATGGAGTACATGATGTACCAGACTGTGGTAAGCAGAATGACATGCTGCCCACAACCCCCTCCCACGGATGTCCCCATTCTGTTCCCCAGAACCCAGGAATATGGCACTTTACATGGTAGGGACTTTGCAGATGTGATTAGGTTAAGAATGCTGAGATGGGGAGAACATCCTGGATTATCAAAGTAGGCCCAACCTAATTGCAGGAGTCCTTCAAAGCTTTCCTGCAGCGGTGAGGAAAAGATAGATACAACGTTGCTGGCTTTGCAGCAGCAATAAAATACTCTGATGTATCAGACTCCACTGTGGTAATTTAAATTAACTCATTTTGGCCTCAAAACAACCCAAAGAAACAAAGACCATCATTATCCCTAGTTTACACATAAGGAATTTGAGGTTTAGGGTGTTTAAGTAACTTCTCAAGCTCACAGTTTATGTAGATGATGAAGCATGCATTTGATCCCAAGACTGTTTTGTCTACTAAAGACAATATGTTTAAAATACCCCTATGTATTAAAACCATTTAAGAGTTTCCTGTTTATTTCCCCTACTCTAGAATAATTTTTTTTTTTACCAATTGCATAGTGGAAAGAAGGCCAGTGAGGATAACTGTGATATATTCTACAATGTAGCAAAGGTTCTTTTGTTTGGTGAGGGGTTTCCTC
>NW_005354508.1:145202-167542 GCF_000412655.1 Myotis brandtii | reverse complement strand
CCTCCCTCCCTTCCTTCCTTCCTTCCTTCCTTCCTTCCTTCCTTCCTCCTTTTTCTTTTTCAGCCTAAGCAGTACCTTACTTACCTAAGAAGAAAAAAAGTTTGATCTCTCTTGAAAAGATATGTTCAACACTGATTTGCCAGGCAAAAATGCCCCCATCTCTTTATCTCCTCTCTTATTCTTTGTTACTCCCAGATGCCCTTCTTCTCCTTGGTGCTTTAATGCTTCTTTTCTCCTTCTTTCAAAAGCCTTCCTACCTTCCTTTTTACTCATTCACGTTGGGGAGGTTTGTTTTTTGTTTTATCATTTATTTATTTACTTACTTAGTGACTGACTGACGGACTTACTTACCCGGGAGCATTGGATATTTTATCTCCTCTTCACCAAAATAATACTTCTTCCTGCTTCTGAATGGCATCCAAGGTGATGAGCTCCTGAGAGCTGTGAGGTCTCTTTGCAAAGCACCTGACAGGTCATTCCATGTCAGAAAGCAGGGATGACCAGAATGTAATTTAGCTCCTCGGTTTCTTTTTCTTTGGAGCTGCATGCCTTTGAAGCTTAGGAGCTCATGGTATCTCAGAACCTCCATAGGCAGGATCCCCTTTGGTGTGAACTGTAGTACAAGAAGGACATTTTGGGGTGAAGAGGAGGAAACTGAACAGGGTGAATTTATAAGGAGTTTTGCTTATTTTGCATGCTCTAAGAAAGGCAGATGGAATAGGGATGGAGAAGGAGAGTGAAAGTTAATACTTTGGATACTGTCACCTAAACAGGCTTTATAAAAGCTTCCTGTCCTCCTCAGTAAAGGAAAGGAAATATATATTTTATATCTCTTCACTGTCTTAAGTTTTGTTAGACCTGGCATACAGTCATCACAGACATCATCTGCATGCTCTCCCATTTGTTATTCTCTGCGAGGTCTTCTGACATTCTTGGTGCTGAGCGCATTAACAGAACAGAGTGACGAACATAGATAAGACTATCTTTAGGGAAAGTTATGAGGTAATTTATTATTAATAGAAGAGGTCCTTTCTGCAGAGATGACTTCTCACCCTGTTGAGTGAGGTTAGATATACTGGGTGTCCAATTAAATAAAAATACATGTATGTGTATCTGGCAGAGTAAAGAGGAGACAAGAAGGAGCAATGAAGAAGTGCAGTAAATATTAGCCCTCAAGTATGAAATGGAATAGGTTTGTTCCATCTCCTCTTTCACCCTATTACTTCTTTCTAACTACTCTTAGGAGCTAAATAAAAATTCTTCTATTTTTGAATTAAATCACTGAAGAAAATAACGTTTTGTAGCATCTTAAGGAAAATAATTCAAATAAAGTGTACTTGCTGTCCACCTAAACCCAGAGAACCGCACTATTTTCTATTTCTTTTCTTCAAACAACAACAAATCATTCTCACTAGGAAAGGGGGCTTTTAAAGAGTCACTGACTATATTGAAGATAAGAAATGATTTCCCTGTAGATACAAAATAGAAAGAGGAGGTTGAGAAGGAAGAAGAGCATTCTCCAGTCATTCAAATGGATAAGGAACTTTCTTCAAGTTATTCTTATCTTTGTATTTGAATCTGCATATATCAGAATTGGTCACCCTGCAATTTACAGTAACATGGAAAGTATCATGCAGGTATCTAGGTGTCTTTTTTGGGGGGGAAATTGACTTTCTGAATGTGTTGTGCTCTAGTTAGCCGCCTCTATTTTTGTGAAAACACCAAGGGTTGTTAAATAAAATTCTTTTTAAAAAATGAATGTGCTTGGATGCTCTCCTGATGTCTACATTCCTCATAACATGATGAACACCTATTACGGTTTTGCAGTGGCGTTTGAAGTTTCGAATATTTTGCCTTGCTGTCACCATAAATGCATTCGTACTTGGCAGACTATGTCTCAATTTTTCACTGGGGAGATATGGTCACTTGTGTGTTTCCAAACAGATTTCCTTGGCTCTTACCATTTGAGAGGGAGATCGAACTGTTCTTTGTGAGGCACCCGCCATGTGCCAGAGTGACTGATGGCCTGCATTCATTACCTACTTCGTGCTGAAAGATAGGTACAATTAGTCCCATTGTGCAGTTTGTGAAGTAGAGAGGCATAGAGGTTAAGAAATGTATCGAAGATTATACTGCTGCGAGGAAGTCATGGTGCTGGGGTTCAAACAAGAACTTTACCAAACCTCTGGGGGTTTTCCTCCAGGCAGTAATTTTCTGCCTCACTCTTCTGTACTTTCTGCTCAATTAAATATGAAACTTCAGCATAAGTGAGAAGTTTTCTAAAAATTAAATGTGTGAAGACTTTGTTACGAAATGTAGGACTTAGGCCTCCATACTAAATAGAGAAGAATCACAGTGCAATTTGTCTTAAGTTTGATAACCTTGTTACCAGTCTGTCATGTTTGTCCGCCTGTAGTCGTGTGCGTTTTAATTATGTTTATTAGTATAGTATATGTTTATCTTTCTTGCTGTCATCTGCTCAGTGTGACATAACATATTAGCTTTGCTCCATTGGTGAAGAAATTTTGTGCTTGGAGCTCTACTCTCTGCTTGGAGGCCGCTGACATAGAAGGAATCTAATAAAGCTCTCCAACTTAAAAACTTTCAGGGGTACAGAACGGCCCAGTAGTGAAACAAAAGTTCAGATAGAAACCTTTTAGATTAACAATTAAAATAGCACCTTGCTAAATCTCTATTGTATTATTCTTTTATATGAGAAAACAATATTGGTTATGATATAATGTCTTTAGTATTTTTCCCTCTAGATTGAGTTCCATCACAAGCTGCTCTAATGAAGTAAAAAAAAGTTTCTCCAATATGTTATATAAATATTGATGTTTTTCAGAACTCTGAATTGTAGTAATCTATGGTCAAAAGATATATATGTTGGGCAATAGAAAGGACACAGCTTATCTGACTTTTTTTTTCGCAAATGAATGGCAATAAATTAAATAGTATAATGTCACAAAATTACTTCTGAGTTCATGAAAGTTGCTAAAATGTACGACCTGAATGTAAATGATGTTGAAGTCACTATAAAACTCTAAGCAGGCCCTAACCAGTTTGGCTCAGTGGATAAAGCGTCGGCCTGCAGACTGGAGGGTCCCGGGTTCGATTCTGGTCAAGGGCATGTACCTTGGTTGTGGGCACATCCCTAGTAGGGGGTGTGCAGGAGGTAGCTGATCGATGTTTCTCTCTCATCAATGTTTCTAATTCTTTATCCCTGTCCCTTCCTCTCTTTAAAAAAATCAATAAAATATATTTTTTTAAAAAACAAAAAACTCTAAGCATCCCTGACTGGTTTGGCTCAGTGGATAGAGCGTCGGCCTGTGGACTCAAGGGTCCCAGGTTCGATTCCAGTCAAGGGCATGTACCTTGGTTGCGGGCACATCCCCAGTGGGGGGCGTGCAGGAGGCAGCTGATCGATGTTTCTCTCTCATCGATGTTTCTAACTCTCTATCCCTCTCCCCTCCTCTCTGTGGGAAAATCAATAAAATATATATTTTTTTAAAAACTATAAGCAAAGTAGAATTTTCAAAACCACTTAGAGTAGAAATCTTATCCTATGTAATAAAAGCCTAACATGCAAATAGACCGAACAGCTAAATGACCATTCGCTATGATGCTCACTGACCACCAGGGAGCAGACACTCAATACAGGAGCTGCCCCCAGGCCAGCCAAGGCAGTGGGTGCCAGCGCACCCCCTCTCCCTCCCCCCCGCCCCGATCGCCCTGCCGGCCGCCCCACAGATTGGCCCTGATCACCGGCCAGGCCTAGGGACCCTACCTGTGCACAAATTTTGTGCACTGGTCCTCTAGTATCTTTAATATCCAAGAGCTAGAAAATAATTAAAAATGTGCACATATCTTATACCCTCTAAGAGTGCATAACTTTAGGTAAGAGGAAACCAAAATTGATAAGTGAATTACCAGTTAAGACAAAAAGATCAGATTAGAATGTTATTTACAGTTAAAAATTAAAGAAGAAATTTTGTTGATTTTTTTCATGGTAAAATATTGTCAGTTTAGTAAATGGGCCTAGTAATAAGGTATATTTTATTTATTCTTTTCCAAATTCCCAGAAATCTCACCTAACTATAACATGGTTTAATTTCTAACCAAATATAGAAAAATTATTTCATTCTATCTTGCAGGATAGAAAAAAGAAATTTATTGCCTTAAAATATGTTCTATAAATTAATTCGTGTCCTTCTACATACCAATTAATTTTTTTCATTAATTAAAATACTGGGGATGACTGTCAAATCTCAGAGGGATGGCGGGGGAGGGGGAGGTGGGAAGAGATTAACCAAAGAACTTGTATCCATAACCTATGGGCACAGACAATAGGGTGGTGAAGGGCTGGGGTGGGTGTGAGTGGGCTAGATGGAGTCAATAGGGGAAAAAGGGGGACATATGTAATACTTTCAACAATAAAGATTTTTTAAAATCTGCTGGGGGTAAAGAAGTGGCTGTGTGATGTAATTGGCCTATCAAGTTTAATGCAAATAATTAAGGAGGATAAACATTAGCAGGATGGCAAGCAGAACCACATTTCCTCATGATCCTCTGGGGAAAGCCCAGGTGCTTTCTAGAGAGAACAGCTTACCCAAAATGACCTGAGTTCAAATATGGCTACCCCTCTCTTCTGCATTCTTCACTACTCTACTTTCATTTAATTCTAGCAGTCCCAAGGGAGAACTACTGTTTAAAATTGAGTTTTTTAAAATTGCTATGCTGATGAATACTGGTCCTAAATTAATTTAAAAATTAATATTATATCTGCTACCATTTCTTATTTCAAATTACTTTACAGAACAACCACTTTGTTTTCAGAGCCTATTTGTAGGATGTCAGTGAGCTATGGATTGGCTTCTCTCACAGAGTTTATTCAGGACCCTCATTATACCTTTTGTTTAGGACTTCATATCAGTGACAATCTCCTAATTTATTTCTTTGATATTATACTTGATTTACCAGCACAGTTTCCACATTAATTGACAGTAGAATTTCTTCCCTGGAATTCTAAGCCCAATGAGAAATATGTGAATTATTATGAATATGTCGTAAGAACAGCAAATCTGCAATTATTCAAGCCAATTTCTTCTAATCAAGGGGAAAAGTGTATTTCATTTTGTTGTTGTTGTTGTTAAGTATAAACATGCTGCAAAGTTGTTACTGATAAGGAACTAACAATCTGACTTTTCTAAAGTGAGATTTATGGACTACTTTTATTTCATTATATAAGTTATTTTAATGAAATATTCTAACCTCAAGGTTCTTGCTCCATTTTCCTTCTATTCCAGAGTGGTTATTTGACCATCAAGAGCATAAACTAAAAATGGTAATAGGCAACCAGTTTATTCCTACTTTCGACACCTACAAAGTATTAAATATCAAGTTATACCTATCACTCACTTGAACAACAAAACATTTGGTGTTGTGTTTAGTTGACAGTGACATATTTAGGGGAATAGTAATAAGTTTTCAGCCACACCATTACTTACAAGTAACCAATTAAGCCACCCTTAACCTCTGTCAGAAAGCTGCAATTGAAATAACAAACTATTCTAGTTTATATTAGGATGGGAGGGAACTCTTGACACATAGAAATTGCCATACTTCCTTAATATTAATATACAAAGAATAACTGATTTTCTCCTAGTTCTGCTTCCTTCCTTCCATTCCCGTCACTTTCTCTTTTCTTTCCTCCCTCCTTCACTCCAAAATCAATATCTCTTCTTTTTTTACAGAAAGAATGAATATATTTTTTTAATTTATAGTTTGTAGTCAATATTATTTTGTATTAGATCAGGTGTATAGCATAGTGATGAGACAATAATATACTTTACAAAGTGATCCCCCTGATAGCATCTTTTTTGAAGTGTTTCATCTCTAACTTTAGAAGCTCCAGAGAAAGTACTGATACAGTATTTACACTTTACCAGTGGAAAGGCAGTGGTTCTAGTACATACTTCATTGCATATCATGGTACCTACACTTGAAAATGCATTATCTTCTACATATCAGTTATGCCTAACTCTCCAAAATTCAATACTTAAAAAATACCAAGATGTCGCGACATGCACGGCTGGGTTCAGGATCTGAAGGAGGGGCTGATGCACAAATGAAAACACTAGACAAGAAATATGAATTATTAAGGGGTAGGGGGCCAGGTGGTGTCTCTCTCGTAAAGAGAACACTGACCTCTGGCGAGTTCACTTTTTATTTACTTGAATACACATTTGCTCTTTAGCAATGTATACAGGCATATCAAAGGTAAAGTTTGGTAAACAGTAAAAGGATTCTCAGGTTAGGGAATTGCCTTGAGCCACCACTATCTCAACAGATGAGGTACTTAGCATCAGCCCTGCTAACTCCCAAGGTCCATTGGCCTTCCGCGTTCCTTGGTGCACTGTCATGATAGTATCCACAGTGGGTGGCTTCCCACACCAAGATGATTTAGAACAAATGCATGGTGTGGTGTTAATAAAAATAATAACTGGATTGAGAATCAGAAGGGTCATTTTCTTAAGTCTGTTCTGCCTTTAATACTAAAAATTCTCTGGTCCTCAGCCCCCCTAGTTATATGATGGGAATCCTGAAGAAAATAATCCCCATGGTTAATTCACATTCTAATGTACAATGTCCATAAACCACTAGACATTTCCTTATAAAAGTGTCATGGCAGAAATATTTCATAAAGCCAGAGGCTTCTTACCTGCCAACCTCAACCATTCAGGGCCCATCCCAGAACCCATGGGAAATACAAAAGTTCTGAGCAGCCAAAATAAATGCTGATGTCCATGAACTAAACCTTATTCTGAAGGCACCTCCTTGGGGCCCTCACTCTGAGACTATTTACTCTCTAAATAGAATCTCTTTTTAAGTTTGATTATCTTGTTTTCAAAGGCCTGGCACTTTGGTGGCAAATTGGAAAGGGACTACAAGGCAGTCACAGAGTGGAGCAGTGCATGGGAAAGTGCTCCGTAGGCTCTGAAGTGCTGTGCAAGGTGAGCTTGTAGCACGAGTGACAGGAAGAGTGAGAAAAAAGATCAATCACCTCAAACAAAACAGCAATTTCAAAATCCTGTTGGGGTGGGACTGTTTAGTATCCTGGCAAACAGGCTTAATCGCTTTAGTAGTTCCCCAGATCCTCACTGAATTATAGCATAATATGCTTATGGAAATAACTGAGTTATCACAGAAAAGCTTATTTATAGTCTGAATAACACTGGCTTTAAAAGGTGGCATACTTGGTGACGTACTTGGAAGGTGCATGTTCAAACACTACAAAATGTTAACTATTGTCATATTTGAAGTCAGGAGAGTATGCAATGTGGTACAAATGTTTTCCTTGTAAAAGAATTAAAAATCTATGAAACATAGGGGTTACATTTGAATTACCTAGAAAATTATATCTGAATAATCTTAAACACATAAAATATTACTCTAATTTTGAAATGTAGTTAATTTTTTTTATCTGTAATGAAAATAATTAAGATAAAATAACATTAACTTTGTTCCACATTTAAACAAAATGATTTTTTCTTGGTTCAGAATTTTTGCAGCATTGTTTCTAAACTCAATGAGCTTATTATCATAGTACTATCAGAGAGATATAGAACAGGGTACACACCAACACCCAAAACATACTACATGCTGAGGAACTATTATGAAAAGTTTCAATAATTATTAAATGATAGTGGTACCCAATCTAGAGGAAACCAAATTATATCTAAAAATAATAATCACTTGATATAGAGTTAAAACCCCAACCGAAGTTTGTTCATTGTCAAGTTACTAAAATATTCATGGAACCTCCAACAGTAAATTAAGTTCTGAAATGAGAAATATGACATTCTCTTTTGTAAGCTTTTCCCATCCAGACACAAACGTAATATGGCTTCAAATCCCAGCCAAGCATTAACTGTATGCTTTTCTCATATTGGGGAATGTGACTCGTAGACTATTTAAGCCTTGTTTTATATCATATGATCCATGAGTAAACTGAGGCCCAAGAAGGCAGGATTACAATGAGTAGAGGTAAAGGTGAGACAAAAACTCAGGTCTCTAGACTCCTATGCCAGTGTTCTTTCAACTACAAGTTATAGAACTGATATTTTATCAAGATATCATCTGCTGCATAACATCAATGGCAGACTTTTTAAAAATATATATTTTTGTTGATTTCAGAAAGGAAGAGAGAGGGAGAGAGAGATAGAAACATCAATGATGAGAGAGAATCGTTGATCAGCTGCTTCCTGGATGCCCCACACTGGGGATCAAGCCCACAACTGAGGCATGGGCCCTGACAGGGAATCGAGCGGAGACCTCCTAGTTCCCAGGTCAATGCTCAACCACTGAGCCACACTGGGTGGGCAATGGTGGAGTTTTTAATAATAAAGATCTGGGGGACATCACAGTCCTTGATCCTGAGGCCATAATGTTGGAAATCATTTCCCAGAGTCGGGGCATTTAAGGAAACCACACAGAAGCAACTGAATAGTGAATAGGAGCAAGGCCATCAGCCAGGCAGGTGCAGGTTAGTGGGATCGATGGAGCACAGATAGCTCAATTACTCCTTTGTACAGCAAGGAAAGAAACACACACACACACACACACACACACACACACACACACACACATGCACAAAACCACCAGAGGCTGCTAACTCCTGACTATGAGCAACATTTGAAAGAGATATTTGAAAGATATATAAGTAATATTTCCCACACCCTCCCTGTATAGGAGAGGCATGGTGCATCAGATGAAAGCTGAAATGCACTAGTAACTGAAGTTGGCAGCACTAGGGCTGGCAAATCTCTGTGGTCACACTGTCACTTGGGAATTGGAATGTTTAAACAATAATAGCACCATGGCTTTGTACTTTACATCAGATCTTTGCATGAGGTCCTTAGTCCACTCATTGGTGTTTGCAGAAACACTTCGGGAGTCCCAAAGGAATTTAGGAACTGCTCCAAAGAAGAAAAATTACTAGTGACAAAGAGCACAATGTTATGTCTTTTTCTTTTACATTTTGTGTTTGAGCTTTCTTTATCAAAGCTCCAATTGGTAAGTATAAAGCCGTAGGAAAAAAAAAAAGCAATATTTTTTTATGGCTGTTAAGTTCTAGCTTTGGGCTTTTCTCTTTCTGTAGTGTATAGGTTTGACCAACAAGGGCTTGCATGTGTTAAAGTCAAAATGCATGTTACATTAACAATCTGAGTTTAGAAATCCAGGCACCTAACGCCAACAGAGTTAATATTTGCTTTGGACTGTTCTGCTTATTTAGTCTCAAGCTTCTCCAAAGAGCTAACACAAAACGGCAGCTTTCTTATTTGCCTAGCGAGCATGTGATTTCACACACAGTGTATGATGTGCTTCTGCAGAGACTGAGTATTAGCTGTTCTTCATGTGAGCAGTGTACCTAGCTGTGTTGGGAAATGTGAACTTTGTAGTTGCGCCATACAGCAAACTTACTGAAGTTCATGTCCGTTACACTTTGCAAATGTCTCCTCTTCATCATGCTTCCTCTTCTTCATTCCCGTTCCTATTTCACTATGATTACGTGACCTTCTAAACAGTTTAACTTCCTAATAGGTCTACCTCCCCCTAGTTCCTTCTCCAGCTGGTGATCCTCCAGGCTACAGCAGAAATCTGACCACTGCACTGCCATCCTTTTATTGCCTCCTCACTCCTTAGGGGATAAGGTCCAAATTCTTTCAGCTATTATTTAAAGGCTTTGTCAAAGCATCACCCACAAAGTTCCTTTTCCAGCTGTATTTCCTCTGCTGCCTCTCACAGGCCCTCAGTGTCAAGGCACACCGGCTGAGCACGATCATGCCTTTTGTTCCTAGTCTTTCTTCTGCGAGGGGTTTCTTGCATTTTCCTTTTCACTTGAATAAGTTCTCATCTGTGAAGATTACTCTGAATATCCTTTTTAGGGAAAGTCTTCTCCAATCTATTTATCAATCTCTCCTCTGCTCCTACAACATTTGGCATATGTTCCATTTAATTAAAACCAGGGAGACATACATTTTGAACTTTATTGAGACATTTTATAAATTCTTAACGTTAAAAACTGTATATATTTTAAAATTATTTATACTTAATGCATTTAAGGTATACAATGCGATGTTTTGATATATGTATACATTGTGAAATGATTACCACATTCAAGTTAATTTACATATCACATATTTACCCTTTGTGTGTGTGGCGGGGGGGATAAGAACCTTGAGATCTCTCTTGGCAAATTTCAAGTATATATAGGTTAGTATTAATTATAGTCACCACACTATGTATTAGGTCTTCAGAACTTATTCACCCTATAAGTTAAAGTTGATACCCTTTGACCAGTGTGTCACCATTTTCCCCCTACATCCCCAACTCCATCCTACTCTCTGCTTCTATAAGGTTTTCTGTTTGTTTTTTTCTTTTTAGATTCACCATATAAGCGAGATTTGTATTTGTAAGTAGGTATTTGTCTTTCTGTGTAAAACTTATTTCACTCAGCATAATTTCTAGGTTCATCTATACTGTCATAATTAGAGGATTTTCTTCTTTTTTTTTTAAGGGTGAATAGTATTCATATGTGTGTATGTGTATCGTTTTCTTTATCCATTGATCCACTGACAGACAGGTTGTTTGCATATCTTGGCTATTGTGAATAATGCTGCAATTACCATGAGAATGTAAATATCCCTTAGATAGAGTGCTTTATTTCCTTGTGATATATACCTAAAAGTGGTAGAAGTAGGATTACTGAATCATAAAGTTCTATTTTTTATTTTTTGAGAATCTTTGTACTGTTTTTCTTTTAAATTTTATTTTTAATTGATTTTTAGAGAGAGATGGAGAGAGAAAGAGAAACATGGATGTGAGAGTGAGACATTGATTGGTCTCCTGCACACACCAGGATCGAGCCCACAACCCAGGCATGTGCTCCAACAGGGTATCCACCCTGCAACTCTTTGGTGCACCATGACACCCACCAAGTGAGCCATATCAGCCAAGATCCTCTGTACTGTTTTTGTTTTTGTTCGTTTTTTGTTTGTTTGTTTTATGGCAGTACCCATTTATATTCCCACAAACAGTGCACAAAGTTTCCCTTTTCTCTACATCTTTGCCAACACTTGTCATTTGGCTTTTGGTAATAGTCGTTCTCATAGGTGTAAGGATATCTCATTGTAGTTTTAAATTTTTTAAAATGTGTTTTTATTGATTTTAGAGAGAGGAGGAGAGAGATGGAGAGAGAGGAAGAGGAACAGCAATGTAAGAGAGAAACATTGATTGGTGGCCTCCCATAAACTCCCCCATCTGGGACGGAACCTGCAACCTGGGCATGTGCCCTGACCAGAAATCGAACCCATGATCCTTTGATGCACTGGATGATGCTCAACCAACTGACCCACACCAACTAGGGCTGTGGTTTCGATTTGTATTTCCCTGATGATTAGTAATATTGAGCATCTTTCATAATAGCTAATATTTACTGAGCACTTCTTCCATGAAAAGCACTCTAAGCAACTTACATATATTTATTTATTTAATAGTCACCTTAATCCTGTGGCCTTCATACTGTTCTTGTCTTCCATTTAATAGTTGGGGAATGTGAGCACCTATCAGTTAAGTCACTCTCACCTACCTTATTAGTAGCAGGGCTCAGGCCTTACTCATGCAGTCTGAGTCCAGAGACTATGCTTTAACCGCAGTGCCGTGCTGCTAGTTGTGTTTCGTTTGCTTCTTGTAGAGTTTAATCTCGAATAGAGAATGTCTTCATATTTGTATGCCCAGAAGAAACATAGTACCTGATATGTTGTAACCAATCAATAGCTTTTTATCCAATGTCTTTGAATTACTATGAAATAGAATCCTTGGATTAAGGGAAATTTGATTTTCAAAAGTTTATAGAAAATATTCATAGGAAAAATTAGGAAATGTTTAGCATAGGTCAATAACTAAAAAAATCTATGATATGAAGATGCACCATGTGGCTCTTGATGTTTAATATATATCTTTTATTTTTAGTATTTTGTATATTTTTTCTCCTTTTTATTGAATTTATTCGGGTGACACTAGTTTTCAAAATTATACAGGTTTCAGATGCACAATTCTACAACACTTCATCTGTACACAGTATTGTGTGTTCACTACCCCAAGTCAAGTCTTCTTCTATTACCATTTATCCCCCCATTCCCTCCTCCACCTCTCTTAACCTCCCCTCCTCCAGCACTCACATATATCTTTTACAGTTTCTCAATTAACATCAACAATACTGGATAAATGTGTAACCCATATTTATATGTAGTCTATTTTCCAGGCACATGCAGTTTTTCTTTTTCAATAGATTTCACTGGATTTTCATATACATCATCATAAATTGCCTTATAACTACAAAGTTTTGAGAATGAATACCACACTTCCATAATGACGTATTTCTAAATCCCGTGTGTATCAGTTATTTTCATTGTCCACATGTTTACCTTGGATGACTGTTAGATAAGGTGTTATGTTGGAAATTTCCTTTGTAGAATAGCTTCCAGTTTTTAAAAATTAAATGTAAGAATCAATGGATTTCTGAGTAACAAACTCTAAAGTCATACTAATCACCTAGAAGGTATTTAATATATACTTATTGATTAAATGTGCCAGTAATCATATTTGTATGTTGAAGCTGCCTGCAATTCAAAAAAGGTAAAGAAGAAAATGTTTTCAAGTTGATTCCAGAGACGTTCTTTGTCATCTGTATAATATACTGAGAAAGGTAGCATTGTGGTTTAAAGCATGCACTTATTCCATATTTTTGTAGGACTCTTAAGAGGGAGCTGGCTTGGAAATTACCATTGGCTTTTCAGGCAGTGACAGTCTAAACATTTCAGTCTTTTCCATTTGGTTTGTTTGTTTATTAATTCATTTCTTCCTGGGAGGACGGTAGCTTTTGGAGTTCTTTCCGTTATAGAACTTTAATGAAATTCCTAAAGAAAAGTCATGACACATCTGAACCCTTGCTGAAACTCTTAGAGCTCATCTCTGTAACCTGGAACTCTTTTAATGGGTATGAACAGTGAACTTTTTTAACCTTAATGACACATTTGTCTTTAAAATATGTTAAAAATAGCAGAGCCAAAGAAGTGATGTTATAATATTCAGTTTAGGGGAATTTTTAGTGTCATTATCTCCTTGAGCAGTAACCATGAACAAATTATCAAAGACACTATCTCTTTTAAATGGAAAGGTGAGCCAAATGTATTAGCTCCTCAATGGGATTGGGAAAGTGTGGGGAACATAGTCCTAAAACAGCAATTACCGGGCTTCACCTCCGCCCCAGACACTCTGTTCAGCAGAGGCCTTGGTGTGTCAGCACCCCCTGAGGTCCACCTGGGGACACAGCTGCCTGGGCTGAGATCACCTGTACTGGTGGATGTAAAACTTTGCCCTGGATGATTTTTATGTCCTTCTCTGTGCCGTAATCAAGGAATATAGATGACATTATCTAAAGATAGAACATGTTCCATAGACTGAAGAAACTTACGCATCATTTTTTTTAATTCATAGAGTATTTTATGTGTTTTAGGTTTATGGGAAAATTGAAAGGAGAGTTCCCATAAACTCCTTCAACAGTGCCCTCTCCCAGTTTCCTTTTATTAGCATCTTGCTTTAGTATGGTCTCATTGTTAGAATTGTTGAGTCACTATTGATACATTATTATTATTATTATTATTATTATTAGTCTATAATTTATATTAGGTTTCCCTCTTTGTATTGCACATTTTATGGGTTTGGATAAGTGTATAATGACTTGTATCCATCACTCTAGTGTCAGAATAATTTCACTGCCCTAAAAATTTCCTGTATTCCACGTATTCTTTCCTCCCCCTCTCTCTCTGCTTGAACCCCTGGCAACCACTGATATTTTCCCTGTCTCCATAGTTTTGCCTTTCCTTTAATGGCATATAGTTGGAACAATACTGTGCCCATCCTTTTCAGATTGGCTTCTTTCACTTTGCAATATGCATGTAAGGTTCCTTTGTGTCTTTTCATGACTTGATAGCTCATTTCCTGTTAGTGTTGAATAATATTCCACTTGCAAGGCTGTACCACAGTTGGTTTATCTATTCACCTACTGAAGGATATCTTGGTTGCTTCCAAAATTTGGCAATCATGAATAAAACTGCTATAACATTCATGTGCAGGTTTTTGTGTGAGTTTAAATCTTCATCTCACTTAAAAGTTGTAATTGTGAAAAGTATTTTTGATGGAAAGGAAAGACATGGATTTTAAAATTAGAAATACTGGATTTGAATCCCAACATTTTCATTCAATAAAAAGTTCTTGGCAGTCTATATCTCTACTCCGTTACATGTAAAGTGCTGCTCTCTCTGTTGAGTGCCTCATCTACATTAAAGAGCTTTATTATACCTCTGGCCCTTTATCTGAAAAATGCCTACCTTCTCAGTTGTTGTTTTTTTTTTATAGTTTTCTATATTCTTTTGAAAATTAGATGAGCTATCATGGAAAGGAGTTAGTATGCCTGGGAATAAATGCTCAATTACTATATAGCAGCCCATTGAGAGATAGATGATCAAATATATTAGTTTATTTTTTGGTAGTCCCTCCAATATACAGGGTATTTTTTAAAACATCTAAGTCTAAATGTGGAAAGCATTATAACACTTTTCAAGCAATATTCCCAAATTTACCATCATATAAAATGAAATATGAACATGTAATCACTCTCTCTATATCTATAATAGTGATGAGAATTGGACTTAGTTAAGAATTAATTTTGAGCCCTGGCTCTACCACATATTGGCTTAGTAATGTTGGAATCCTCTCTTAGCTTTGCAGGGTGAACAGTGTCTTATCAGTAAAATGAAATATCTTAATATTTGTTCACCATAGAAATTTATATGCTCAAAATACAGGACTTTGTGAGTTCCAAATGCAAAAACATGCAATACTATATAATAAAAGGCTAATATGCAAATTGACCGAATGGCAACAGCGGAATGCCTGGTTGCTATGATGTGCACTGATCACCAGGGGGCAGACGCTCAAAGCAGGAGCTGCCCCCTGGTGGTCAGAGCGCTCCCACAGGGGGGAGAGCCACTAAGCCAGAAGCCAGGCTCGCCACTGGGCTCACGGCTGGCGAGCACAGAGGCAGTGACGGGAGCCTCTCCCACTTCCGTGGCAGTGCTAAGGACCCTTCAGGGGATGTCTGACTTCGGGGAGCAGGCCTAAACTGGCAGTCAGACATCCCCCAAGTGGTCCAGGACTGTGAGAGGGCACAGGTCGGGCTGAGAGACCCCCCCCCCCCGTGCACGAATGTCATGCACCAGGCCTCTAGTATAGACATAAAAGAATATTGTGAACTATAAAGTACCATAAAAAGTCCATTATTATTACTATATTGCTCTACTATATCACTTGTTTGTAATTTAGCTAACTCTTTACTAAATCAAAGTGTAGTGTGTATTTTCTCATGTTCATATTGAAATCCTACTATACTAATGTCAGAGGAGGGTCAATATAGTTCTGTTCTGCCTAATTTCCTCCATGTATTAGTCAGGAGTCTCTGAGAATAGATGCCAAAGTGGATTAAACATGCAAGGACTGTATTAGAGGAAACACTAATGTTAGAAAAAAAATGAGAGGGGAGCTGGTGAGCTGAGGGAATCACCAGACTGCAATGTACAGTAAACCTGACCCTGAGGAAAAGAAGGTTTGGTGGACGTGTCCTAAATTGCCATGCAGTCTAAGGAATGTTTGTCAGAAAGTTGGGGAGTCCTAGGCCATAGTCAGACCTCAGAGAAGTCCCTTGACTCAGCACCTTGCATGCCTTCATATCGCTGCTGCACTCAGTCATGAGCTGGGAACTGCTAGTAGAAAGTAAGACCTTAACACAAACTTGGTGATGGCTAGTCGAGTGTCCCAGTTGGGCTCCTTGGAAAGTTACATTCCCTGCAGTTGGGGGCTATGAGGTACATTTCATGTCCATCAAACCTCACAAACATTTTTTTCCCTTTGAATAGTAAAGAGGAAGCATTGATGTAGTGATGCTTATATGAGGCTGTGAAGATGGAAAGCAGGAGCAGGTGAGATATGACAGAAACTTTTGCAAGCTTGGAAACCAGCTACAGGTACCTTTCTCCGGAGAGGTGTACCCGTGTAGAGTTTAATAGCACTTCACATGCTTGGGTTCCTGTATGATCACAGTCTACAGAAGACCCATTTTCTTGTAATAACTTCTTTCCTTTATCTAGTTTTTTTCCCCTACCTGTCCATGATAGCTAGTTTTCCAAAATTTCTTCTGTGGTGCATTAAACAGTTTTCTAAATTAAAGTGTAAATATGGCACATTTTATTTATTTATTATTTTTAAATTAATTTTTATTGTTGACAGTATTGCAGATGCCCCCATTCCCCCCCTTTCCTCCCTCCACCTCCTCCCCCCCCGCCCCCAACCACCTCTACCTGGCCCCTGCTCAACTCCAGGCCTTCCTTGCACTATTGTCTTTGTCATTGGGCTATGCATATATGCACATATTTCTTTGGTTAAGTTACAATTGGCCACTAGTACTATGAAATGGAGCTTTCAGAGTTAAAGTCTTTGGGAGTAAGGGACAGTTTCAAACCTGGAGACAACTTCAGGTCCAGATTTCATGTGCACTTTAAAACATTCCTCCACTCTAACACCCTTAGAAATGATAAAACTACCTTTCAATACAGCTTTCTATATTTCTCCTCACTACTCATTGCCTTCCTAAATTATCCTGTTCTCTTTCCCACTTTTCCTCCCACTCTTCAATTAAGAATAATAACTGTCAGGGAAAATGGAATATATAAAAAGTTATTGTTAATATTAATAGATGACAGCATTGTCTCTCCAAGTTCATGCATTCCATAGTTACTTCATTGAGCTGTCACTGTGGACAAGCTACAATGGATATTGGTTTCCAAGCTCACTTGGTCTTTGAGGTGACAAAAGATTCCCAAAGTCTGGAAGATGATTTCCATTTCATAGAACAGATTATGCTGATTTCCTAGGTGTATATAACTGTTTGTATCACTTTAAAATTGTATATCTTTCCTGTGGTTTTCATCTCTTTCAAAAATATTATCTTGGAAAAATGTTTCTATTTCTCCTTTTTCCTCAAAACTGGAAAACTAGATTTTATAGTAAGCTGAGTTTAGTTCTTAAAGAAAAGGAAAGTGCAATGGAGAGCCATCATTTTCTTCCTATGACCTTAAATTATATTACAACGCCTCTGGGGAGTTGTCAATTAAAAGCATGGAATTTACACAAATTTCAGTCTCGGAAACCAGCCAGCAATCTGTGCTGAATATGTGGGAAAACCTATTAAATAGATGTTTAACCTTTATTACTTACCATGTTTGATTGAAATATATATCCTCGGGAGACATAGGCAATGCTAATTGGGATTCATGTGAAAAAAAAAAAAAGCAAAAACCTATTTCAACCTATGTAAACATTTTCTGGTACCTAGTTAAATACTTAATATGGAATATTCCAGAAGTGAACCTACTGGAAAAGACCATTAAACCAATCCAGAAGCAGAAGTTTACTACTCTGCTCATTCAATAGCCCTAACAATTAATTTGCTATCACTGGTAATTCATTACCTCAATGATAAATTTAATTTATCTAATGCTGTTGAATATTACTTTAAATGGTAAAGTAATACAATTAGCACAGGCTGTTATTAAGTGAAGTTTTCTGTGAAATAATGATGACCTTATTAGCTAAAAGTCTTTGTGATACATCTTTCCTAAGACATTTTGAGAAGTAGTAAAGCTATTAGAAATTTGTTATTTGGGGATTTGAGAGTGTTATCAAGGACAGCTTTGATTTTCTCAAATCAAGAGGTCTTTTAGTTGTCATGGCATTAAATTACTTGCAGAAAACAAATTTACTAATGTCATAACTATGAACTCTTTCTGAAGGCAGACTCTAGTCTCAATTCCAAGTTTCCATTACTTCAGATGATACAATTAAGGTTTTTCATGGAGTGTCATGCCTACTTTCCTATTGATAGTGTTTTCAAGAATACAGTACAGTTATTGTTCTTGCTAAAAATAACTGAACTGTATTCACAATATCAATATGATTTATGTCAAAATGCACAGGATAATGTAAGTTTCACATTCAGATACAACTGAAATTCTTAAGTAGTTAAGCCTGGACTTTGAAGCTCAAAAAATATGCAAAGCAATGGAGCATAAATGTATTCGTCTTTCCTTTTCATTATTTTAACCCAAGGAGTTTTCAAATATTGGTTTCTTCTATCTACCTCATTTGATAAGCTAGTTCGCAGTTGAAGTCCTCAGGATCTGAATATAGTTAATGCAAGAACTAATGCAGAAAGGAGAGCAGAAGGAAGATAATATTTAAAATATATATGTCTAGAATTTAAACTCCATGTGAGCATTATAATGACTAATTATCTGAGTGCAGAACAATTATATGATTCTCCTTATATGATCATTTAAGAAAACACAGCATTAATTCCTAGATAATTAGGAGAAGTGTGATAATAGACAATAGTCAATTTTATAAACTTCAACTAACATAAATTATTAATTACATAAATGTTATTCATTTATAATAAGCAAACTATATAGTCTAAAGGAAAATATGCTTACACAGTCTACTGTTTAGTCTTCTTCACTGTGAAAATCTACTTTAAAATAAAATATAGAATATTGTCCTTTCCATATACAAACACACAGCATTAAGTGTTTTTAGGGGTTTGTATTTAAGTTGGTCCCTGCACAGAGACCAGTGTTTGGCATGTTGGCATAGACCCATAGCCTCGTCACTGAGGAATGATGACATGGTAAACACAGAGTTCAGCTGTGGGACAAATGTGTGGGAATCCCAGTCTCATCACTAGAACAAAGAATGTGCAGAGAGTTGCCAAAGAAACCTTCAAGTCTGGTGCTTTCAGTGACGTTCCCAAAAGGCTAGATCTGTGCACTGTTTTGCATGTATGTTATATATTATTAAAAAGTTTTTTAAGACAAAAGTAGATTTTTTAAAACAATTTTAAGATACTGACTTCTAATCACCATAGCACTTCTCACCATCAATTTGTTGGATTCCCTAGAACCGTGGTAGGCAAACCGCGGCTTGCGAGCCACATGTGGCTCTTTGACCCTTGAGTGTGGCTCTTCCACAAAATACCACGTGGGGGCACACACGTACAGTGCGATTGAAACTCCGTGGCCCATGCGCAGAAGTTGGTATTTTCTGAAAGAGCTGGTATTTTGTGGAAGAGCCACACTTAAGGGGCCAGAGAGCCGCATGTGGCTCATGAGCCGCTGTTTGCCAAGCTGCAGTTTGCCGACCACTGCCCTAGAATTTCAAAAAGTAGCACACATAGCTTTCTGGAATGCTAAATGCAGAGAAAAGAATACAAGCTCTAGAATATGTTCTTGGGAATTACTTTCAATATAGTGCAGTGGGCTTTATTTTACCCTTTATTATTGAGCTCCTGGCAATGGTGCTGCAAAAAATTTTTAAATGAGTAAAATGTAGGCTTTTCCTTTGAATAACTTGCAGTATAGTGGAGGAATTATACTGACAAATTTCCCTTTTTTGAAGGAAAATTAAATATATATAAATTTAAACTCCATGCAAGCAGGTTTATCAGGTTTTATTTATTTATTTATTTATTTACTTACTTACTTACTTACTTACTTACTTATTTATTTCTGCTGAATTCTCCAACCTGGACCTGGAACAGTGATGGGCACAGAGTAGGCACTTAGTATTCAATGAATAAATGATAATGAATAAATGATAAAAAATTGTGAACACAATATATAGAGAAAAGAAACAATATATTTGGCTTTGGCTTTCAGCTCTTTTCAATGGGTTAATGTATAACATGGTGTGGATTACACTTTATTTTATTATTGCTATAGTAATGAACATTATGTTACTACAGTTTTTTAGTATTCAAAATAATGCTGTAATATATTTGTATACAATTGTGCATTTGTGCAAAAACTTTTGTAGGATGGATTCCCAGTGGTAGAATGACTGGATCAAAGTGTGTTAGCCTTTTAAATTGGGTGTATACCATCAAATTGTGCTTCCATACTTTCTATTCAACCTTAAATATTTTATTTTTATTCAGTGTTCTCTTTGACAATTTGATGGAAGCTTTAAATTCTCTTTATATAAAAACAAATGTTTTTATACCACAGTTTGGGGGCTTTTTAAATTACTTTAGAGGAATTACAGATGCCCTAGAGTTCATTTATGGACCCAAAGTTAAGAAATTCTAACAAGCACAATAAAATCTGTACATTTGCTGATTTAAAATGTATGTGGCATCTCTCAAAAAATAAAAATAAGCATGTATTACTTAAATCAATTCTGTTGCTTTTAAATAATTTCTAAATAGAATTTTTGCTTATAACTTATAGTAGCCCCAAAAGGAATTCAAATGCTAGTGTTGAAAGTAAAGAGATATTAAAAAGATCTAACAATTTATTGCATTTTATTAGGGAAGTTTTATGTGCATTTATGAATTTGGGAAAATTGCCAGTCTTAGGACATATTCCTTATGAAGGCCAAAGATTTACTATGTAGAAATTACTATAATAAAAAAATGGAGTTTGCCTTCAAAGAGGAGACCAAATGTCACTTAGTGACTCTATGTGGTCCCTGCTATGACATTCTGGTGACATAATTCTTATCTATAGAAACTAATGAAATTTATTCCAAGAAGCCTTTATCTGTATCATCAAGCTCATTGTTGGGATTCTTTTCTATGCATTCACACAGCACTTAGTTAACCTCTTAAGCAGAGCATTCGAATTCCATCATGTTCCTTGAGGAATAGGCCTCAGTATTCTTTTTATGTGTTTTCCCCACAAAGAACACTTAGCAATGTGCCTGTAGTAGGTGCTCTACAAACAGATGATGCATGAAGATATAAATAAATGATTTTTGAGATGGGCCTTAAGGATATACAGAAATTCAGACAGAGTCTAAGGAACAATGATAAAATAAAGGAGAGATGGGGCAAAGCCTAAAGTAATTGGGAAGAATTATGACTTATCCAGCCTCATAGGTCACTCCATGCTTATAGTTTACTGAGCTATGGGGAAATGGTAAATTGAGAAGATAGTTTTCAGCACAGTAGTGCAAATACTGATACTCTTTTAAAATATGTATTGTTTTTATAAATCTCCTTTGTAAGACATAATATGGATTCTTACATTGACCTATACTTTTTAAATAATTAAATATTTTGAGCATTATAATATACCAAATTTGAAAGGGAGTGAAGAGCATATATCTTAAAATATATTTCTGTATACCAGCAGTATTTTATAATTTAATAAGATGGTCCTCTTCCCTCTAAATGTTATTCCACAATGTCCTCACCATTGTATCTAAAGATACATTGTAATGAATTTATAGAATTGCAGGAACTGATGAGAGAAAGAGACAGGAAGCATTACTGATTTTCTTATTTGTAGGAATTATACAATCATACCTACTTTATGATATATGACCCTTTGAAAGGCAATGCAGAAAGTAAATGTTAAGCAAATGTATCCCTGCTCAGATTCAGCAAAGACACATCTTGGCCCCCAACTATTTAAATTTACTGAAAGGAAATTGAAAAAGGAAGAGAGAGGAGAAAAACCCTTTTATCTATTTCTCAAAATAACATTAAGTTTCATCAGCTCTCTTCTCCCTGCCACCCTTTCCAAATTACTTGGGAATTACAGGACCTTGAAACACACACACACACACACACACACACAGTCTTACTTGTTTTATATCACATGACCTTGACAAATATCTTAAGCTCTTGTTTAATGCAATAAAGTATGGGAAGAAATGTGAAATAACTTTGTGTCATTGAATCATAAAATCACAGGCTTGGAAGATACTTTAAAGCTATCTACTTCACTCTCTATTAAAAGAACTATGGTATATTATCATCCTATATAATCCTACATAATAAAGAACTAATATGCAAATGGTCATCATGCTGTCATGCCGGGACCAGGGACCTGAGCCTGGGCCAGAGGACCTGAGGCCACACCCCGTGCCCTGTGGGGCTTGACGGGGGTGGGGCTGGCTGGGTCTCGGTCTTGCACGATTTTTTTTTTATTTAAATATATATTTTTATTGCTTAAATTATTACAAAGAGTATTACATGTTTCTCCTTTTTTTCCCCCGCACTTGACAATCCCCTGGCCTCCCTTACCCCCCCCCCCAGTGTCTTATGTCCATTGGTTATGCTTATATGCATGCATACAAGTCCTTTGGTTGATCTCTTACCCCCC
>NW_005354508.1:94806-140243 GCF_000412655.1 Myotis brandtii | reverse complement strand
TGGCGCTGCCCGCGAGCCTGCGGGAAGGGGGGATGGGCTCTGTTACTCACGGATCTGCCGCGGGGATCTCCGAACTTTTGGTGTCCGCAGGTCTGTAGCTGTGGTCGCAGGTCTTCCCCCCCAGTGGCTGCAGGGTCCTGGTATGCGTCTGAGATCAGACTGGGTGGTGCTGAGGCCAGGATCCTAGTCTCAAGCAGCTCTGTTTCCCAAGATGGCGTGGTCGCTGTCGGTCTTGCACGATTTTGAGGCATGTGCGGGTGGGCGGGGACTTGACTCTGGGTCCCACGGCGCACCCCAGACTCTGACAGGAGGGATATTTTCATATACATTTTAGTAATTTTCTTTCATCTCTGACACTTCTATTATAGAGAAAGGGCAAATAGCAATATTAAAATATTTCCTCTAATTAATTCCCTTTTAATGTGCATGAATTTCATGCACTGGGCCACTAGTATTAAATAAAATGTCATATGTATAGTTTAGAAAGTACATATACTAAGTAGCATGTATAATTTGTGTTTGATTGTGGCACATGAGTTAGATTTGTTAGAATGTTTCTTGACATTTCTGTGAAGAGATTGCATCTCAAATTCCTAGAGTCAGGAATCAATGCCCTTGTATAGTTTAATATAAGATGTTTTGTGAGGAAAAAAGTTTGAATTTGATAATAGCAAGGTGTTTTATGCGCCTTTTCTAGATCCATCCCTTCATTCATATTCAGTCCTACTGAATGTTATTTAGTCCTACATGAAGATTCTATTTTGTAATAAGTTCCCTTTCTTGGAAACCACATTTTATTGAATGAAGGAGGCCAATTGTTGAAAATCTAAACTAGTGGTTCTCAACTACACTGGAGTTTGGGGCTGGGCATTTTCCACCCACAGGACATTTGTCATGTCTCAAGATTTTCTTGTCATAACTGGAGGAGGGTACTTTTGGCATCTAATGGGCACAGGTAGGGATGCTGCTAACATACAGGACAGTCCCCCACAGTAAAGATTTACCCGTATTCAACCCAAATGTCAGTGGTGATGAAGTTGAGAAACACAGATAAAAACTGATGTAACAGAATATTTACATGTTTTAGTTAGAGTTGTACATATCTTAATTTATTAATAAAGCATATTGGGACACTAGCATTTTTACCTGTCAAATTCATCAAATAAATGTGAAAGTAACTTCTAAGAATAACTTTCTTATTTCTACCTACTTCTCCCCAACAATTCATTTGCACAAATAAATTTACCTAACATTTCTGTATAACTGAGAGTTATTTATTACAAGCTCTGAGCCAATTATATTTTATGATCACTTGCCTGAGATTCTATATGTCAGAATTATTTAGTCAGGAGATTTTTCTTATGCTGTGATTTTCCCATGTATTTTCACTGAATTCTCCTATGTAGCCTTTCTAGTTCTATCGTTCTTTATCTTTAGTTAATTATTACTCATAAAAAATTAAATAACTATGCATGTATTTTCAAATACAATATGTTTTTATAATTTATTTTATATCAGGACATATTTATAGAAACATCAGTATTAATAATTTATAACAATACCTTAAATTTATAGAACACATCAAATGTAGTTATTTTCTAGCCCATTTTAAAGCCTCTTATAACATATGCATGTACATGTAAATATAACATGTACCACATAAAAGTGCACAAACTTGTACACACACACATTTCTTCTATAATTTACACTTAACCTCTTTGAGGAAGGACATCATAGGCATTCTATATTTGCAATAATGTCCAATAATCTCTAGGCTACAAAACCATGAATAATTTAACCAACTTATATTATAGGGAGAAAATTGTAGGGAAATTCTAAGGTAAATTTAATTCAAACTTGGCAATTCAAAGATAAAAATCTCTTCTATGAAAAATATAAACAGAATCATTTGTGTTGACAAGTACTTTTAGTCTCACTGGCACTTCATCTTAAAGACAGACATCTTTAGAAATCAGGATGCCAATTCATCACCAAACCACAGTTGTCCTTGTAGCCACTTCATCCCTACGGAGTTGGAGAGATTAGCTTTCTCCCAGGTTTAAGCATTTACTCTTTCTCTCAGATGAACCTGGCAGTCAGTATACTCTTATCAGAAGAAGAAGGTTGATGATTATAACAAACTTGAAAATTATTTTTAAAATCATCATAATTGTAGACCCTAATTCCACCCAATTGTTTATCATTCATTCATTCTGCCCTAAATTTGTAGACCAGTGCTTCTGTCTGTAACTGTTGGTCTTTTACCTATTGGCCTGATTCTTGTCACGTGTCATATTTTCCTTATGTTTTTTATGTTCTAAAGAGTCCTTCCCTGGCTAATTTTGGATGTCAAGTTGTCATTAAAAGACTCAATGCATGAATTTTTAAATGATTTTAAATTATCTTTGCTTTAAATCATCTTTTAAATTATTGTGGTCATCACAAGTAACAAAATGACATTTCATAGTATCATTTGCAAATCACAGAGCACAAATAATCCTTAATTTATCTTGAAAGGAAAGGAGGGATGTTTTCTGTAGTTTTATCCATGAACTCTTACAAAAAATGTTGTATTGTTTCTCTTCAAAAAAGAGAGTGCCATGCAAAAACAAATCCCTGTTTTATATGAATCAAAATTTATGACACCCTGGAGAATATATGGTAGGAATAAGAATTCTCAAAATCCCAGTGTTGTCAACTCCTTCCTGACTTTCAAAAGTTAATTTGATAAACAAAATGGAAAGGACTCCATAATGTTCAAATGAGAAATCACCTTATTAGAAGCCCATTTTATTCCAGGAGCTGCTTATAGGGATGCAGAGACTAAACATATATGGTCCCTTCCCTGTTGTAACTGCACTTTCATCACTAATACACTATGGACTTGAAATCTGTAGAGCTTTACCATTTTAATAAAATTTGATGTGTGTGTATATATATCACATTAAAGTTCTCTAGAGAAGATAAAAGAAAAAGGGTCTGTATGAAAGCACGAAGCATTACATTTTTGGAAAAGGAATTCTCTCTTGCTTCTCTGTATATCTGGCAAACGATTCCCCTCGTTGGTACCTAAGCCCTGTAAGTTGTTTTCACTTCTTGACTAACTATGGGAGCATCGTCAGTTGTCGAAAGATGTGCTTTTATAATGATGAGATAATTAGAGGTGGATGTCCTGCCATAATCTAAGGTATAGATCCAGATTATTTTAGAGTTATTGCATATTCAAACACCTTGCTATATACTGATGAATAAAACAAAACATTAAATCACAAAATGCTTTCCTTGGCTTGGCATACCTGCCCCTGGTTAATGCATTAACAGATGTTAAAATGCATGATTAAAATTCCATATTTAGAAGCTAAAGAATTGTAGAAAATTATTCTATGTTGTGAAATAAAGCAGTTTCTTAACTCCAATTAGTTTGCATATCTGCAACCATGTATCTCATTCCTCACAATTCTTATTTTTATTTTAATAAGGCTGAAGAGATCACCTCTTCATTTACAGGTTTATACTTTCCAATGGATCGAAGTTAAAAGGAGTTAAATTTACAACATGGGAAAGACTAAGCCAGTGATGGCGAACCTATGACACGCGTGTCAGAGGTGACATGCGAACTCATTTTTTTGGTTGATTTTTCTTTGTTTAATGGCATTTAAATATATAAAATAAATATCAAAAATATAAGTCTTTGTTTTACAATGGTTGCAAATATCAAAATATTTCTATATGTGACACGGCACCAGAGTTAAGTTAGGGTTTTTCAAAATGCTGACACACCGAGCTCAAAAGGTTCGCCATCACTGGACTAAGCAATTTAAAAAATATTGAGGTAATTTTTATATTATAGCATTGAAGATACAGTAAACAATTTTAGTAAACATCTTATCTCCAAGAGCAAGTGAAAACCACATTCTCGTGGGTTATACCATGTCTACTTTATTTCAACAATGTTAACAATTCTGGAAACTAGTTGTTATGTGACATAAATACATAAAATTTGTGTTCTTTTTAATGTTTTTGTTCACTGGAGCAAAATTGCTTTAAAGGGAAATAGCTTCCTTAACTGACAGAATTTTTAAATAGGGATTTTATTACTGTTTTTATTTTTACAAAGGTAAATTATTTTTATCCCAATATGAAATTTTGTGTGTGTTGTGATTCATGGGTAATGGTGAAATATGCTATTCACCCTGCCCTGTTTCTTCAGAAAGTCTTAAGATGGTGTTATTTATGTGTTGAAAATTGCCTTAGCTTTGCACTTTAGCACCACCTGGTGGACAAAATATTTTTCTCTACCATTAAATTTAGCCCCTCACTCTATATCCAATTATGACATATCTTAATTATAAAAATATTTAATCTTAAAGATTATGGTAAACAATATCAGGTAAAAATCTGAGGTGTTTCCTAAGTACTATTGACAAGTTAAATATCTGAGTTTTTCTAAAACTACATGAATATATATGGATTTGAATAGTCTATTACATACATATATAAAAATTGTGGGGTATTTTCTTTTTACAATTTAATTTTTATCATTTACATATTTTTATATAGAATTAAATATGTGTAAGAAGTTTTCAGTGCCTTAGTTGCAAATTATGATTTAAGTTAGATTGTTTGCATTTTGTAAATACTTTATGAAGAATTTTCATAGAACAAATTCTTATTGTGATAATAATTTATTTAAAATTCAAAGTAGTGTTTTAACCATTACTACTACAATATAAGCCCTTTTCATGCTTATTTTCCCACTTATAATTAAAATTTATTACAGCCCTATATGTATTAGTTCTTAGTTTTTAATACTTTAAAATTTTTTCCAGAAGATAAATATGATGATATTTTCAAGTGAAAATTATATTTTAAGTTAGTTTTCGTAATTTAATACATGTTCATCTTTGTCTAGTTCCACACTTCTTTGAAATATAGTGAATGTTTTTCCCATGAAATACAGAGAGCCCAGCCAAAGCTCAGTGGTTGAGTGTCGACCTATGAACCAGATGGTCACAGTTAGATCCCTCATTAGGGCACATGCCCTGGTTGTGGGCTCATGTGCCCCAGTGGCGAGTGTACAGGAGGCAGCCGATCAATGATTCTCTCTCATCATTGATGTTTCTCTCTCTTTCTCTCTCTTTCTCTCTCTCTCTCTCTCTCTCTCTCTCTCTCTTTCCTCCCTTCCTCTCTGAAATCAATTAAAATATATTTTAAAAAATACAGAGAAAATACAGATTTCACTGTGTTCATTGGGAATGCACTCTTTGTATTCCCTGATAAAATTGGAGGAGGGAGGCTGTAAATTTGAATTGCATGACATTCAAAGGCTTAGTAGCTAAATAAGATCTGATGATATTTAGATAGTACTAGTATATATGTTCTAGCTTCACACTTTTAGTATGTCATTTAAGATAAAATGATAATAAATAAACGTCAAGATATGTATCTTAAAATGAAGTTATTTACAGCAGTCTCCCCTGCCCCCTGAATCCAAGACTTCACTTCTTATGTTTCAGTTACCATGGACAGCCGAGGTCAGAAAATATTAAAGGGAAACTTCCAGAAATAAACAATTCATAAGTTTAAATGAGCACCATTCTGAGTAGTTTGATGAAATCTTATGCTATCCTGCCCTGTCCTATTTTATTGTTAACTAGGGGCCCAGTGCACCAATTTGTGCACCTTGAAAGGAACTGTGGGCCATGAGGCTGCGGTGGGCACAGGGGAGGGTCTCTGCCCATCATCCATGCCCCCACACGGCCCCTCCCACTGCGGTCCCGGTCCTCTGTCTGCCAGCAGCCCTGCTCCTGCCACAACAGCTCCCACATGCTGATGGCACCGGCCCTGCTAGCATCCGCTGACGGTGTAGAGCGATTGGGGCCAGTGCCAGCAGCGGGTGCCAGCGGTGCTGGCGCTGTCAGTGGGTGCCAGCAGCGGCTGATGCCCCATCGCCCCTCAGGAGCAGGGGGAGGTGGAGAAGCTCTCAGGAGTGATCAGGGCCGGCAGCTGCCGCTCGCACCCATTGATGGTTCTGAGCCATTGGGGCCGGCACCGGGCGCCAGCAGCAGGTGTGAGCACCTGGCGGGACGGCAGTGTGCCGGAGCAAAGAATTTTCAATAACCACCAGAGACTCGCCCCGATGACAGCAACCAGTGCCCTGCCTTGGTCTGGCACCCCCACTCACCTGCTCCACCATCCTGCCGCAGCCAATGCCCACCATGTTCTGCGTGCACCCTCTAGTGGTCAGCGCACATCATAGCAACTGGTTGTTCTGTTGTTCGGTTGTTCAATTGTCCCACTGTTCGGTCTATTTGCATATTATGGTTTTATATATATAGATTATTGCTGTTAATCTCTTATTGTGCCTAATTTAGAAATTAAACTTTATTATATGTATGTACAGGGTGGGGCAAAAATAGGTTTATAGTTGTTTGTATGGGACAATATACAATAATTAATAAATAATAATACAAGAATGAACTCTGTTTTGCATCCTCACAACTGTAAACCTACTTTTGCCCCATGCTCTATATGTAGGAAAAATAAGTAGTCTATTTAGGGCTTGGCACTATCTGTGGTTTCAGGCATCTATTGAGGGTCTTGGAACGTATCCCCAGTGGATAAGGGGAACTACTGTACTTCGTTACTTCAAGAAAATACTTACAATCTTCTCTGTTTTTTTTCCTAAGGCCTTGGATTGTATACTGTAAGTTCAACATATGGAGATACCATTATCATGCCTTGCCGACTTGATGTACCTCAGAACCTCATGTTTGGCAAATGGAAATATGTAAGTGGGACCTCCCTTGGGTTTGGTTAATTTGGCCTCTAGTTTTTGAAATAAAATTCCATCTGTGAGCAAATGTGAATTTCAAATGAACATATTAGAAATATTCAGCTGCAGTACAAATGTAAGAAGGTAGAATTCATGTGTTGAATATATAAAAAGAATTAATTCCTAAGTTTTACATAACCAATGCTACTTTAAACTAAAGCCAATAAACACCTAATTCTTAGGTCATATTAATCTGAAAAATCTGACCTTAAGTGTTAGAGGCAGAAGAAAAGGCAGAGTTCCAGAGAAAAGCGGGTGGCGTACAGGACAGAGCCTCGTGGCAGACAGCAGCGACATGCTCATGTTCTGCTTAGTGTGCCTATTGCCGTAGCCAGCATACCCAAGTGTTCATTGAAAATTAATCATCAGTATTAAAAGCTCATTTCTGGCGATTTAGTCTCAGAACTGTGTTGGTATGGTAGGTGCCTTTTACATTTAACATTGTTGACTTTATCCATTTTTTGCAGACAGCAAATTCATATTTTCTCAAGTATCAAGGTACAGATGGATCTGGAAATGGAGGGTAGATACCCTGGTAGGCAGATGTAGAGCAGTTAGGTAACATTGGCTGACAAAATGTCTCAACTTAGTTACCAAAACCAACAAAAGGTGTTCTATGAGACATGATTTCCCAATGCTGGATCACATGAGACCCATGGTAGTTTATAAGCTTAAAATAGACATGTTTCCTTGAACATAATGGCAAATGTGCCCCAGCTTCTTGATATATTAAAATATATTTGAATAGGAAAATGATTTGATAGTCAAATAATTTTTGAAGTTCATTTTGAAGTTCAGAGCTTTTCATATATTAGGGTGCATTATGAATTGTCTGAGTTTGATTGATTTCTTACATTTATTTAACCATACAAACTTTCCCCCTCAGATATCTGTAAAAATAAACATTCTACAAAGCACACTTTAAGAAATGTGATCAGTGTGTGTAAGGCTGCACCAAAGGGTGGAGCACATTCTTTTAAAATATGGGTTCTGAAGTCAGACCAGCATGTTCTACCACACACTCACTGTGGGATTCTGGGCAGTGAATTAATCCCCATTTTCTCATCGATAAAATGAGTTGATAAGAATAATCTTCCCTATAGTATTGTGAGGGTTACATGAAGTAACTCATATCACAGTGCTTGGCACATGGATAGTTGCATGAAAAATATAAGCTGTTATGACTGTGGGACTGCGAAGTTCAAAGCACACTGTATGTGAGGGGCATGTGAAAGGAGAGCGAGGCGGTGCAGCGACATAGCACTTCACTGTGCTCACCCGCCTCTGTGATCCAGCGCACGTTAAACTATTTCTGACTTCCTATAAAAGTGGACATATGAAGTTAAGGCCTATGAGGAAAAAGTCTATTTGCACCCTTAAAATTCCTACGGGCTGGAGACTACCACAAAGTCTATTTGCACCCCTAAAATTCCTACTGTCTGAAGACTATGACCTGTTGAGTCAAATTTACTGCCAAAATTAGTAGAACACAGATGGTGCAAGCTTCTGTGATCACAGACTTTTCTGAGGATAACCCAGGGAATAATTTTCACCTAAGCTTCACTGGCACTGTGGCAGTGGAAACAAACAATAATGGCAATTTTCAAATGGTTAATTTAGTAAAAAGCTTCAACAATAAACTGATGAGATGCATCTGATGGACCATGTGCTCTGAAAACTGTTGATTTGCAGGCATAGTATACAAGCTCTAATGTAATGTAGCCTGAGAGACAAATGGCAGGTTTGGAAAGAATGAAAGGGAGCAAACATTGAGGAAGGAAGGATCATCTCTTCCCCTCCTGTGTAGTCACCTCCCAGTGAATGGAGATCCTAACTCCCAGTGCTCCCCTTTGCACCCCACTCCCACAACCTCTTCACCTGTACCTGCCTCCATGCCTGGTACGGAGGCAGCATCTAAGGGCTGTAGAGAGTGGTGCTAGGTAGTCACATTGGAGCCAGATTGCTGCGCTCCAATCTTGCTTTGCTGAGATACACTAGCTGGGCCTTTGGAGAAGTTACATAACCAACCTCTGTCTCCATTGTCTAGTCTGGCACTAATGTCATAACTCTCAAGGTTGTTATGAGTATTAAATTAATGAATGCATAGACAGCTCAAATAAAGCACCTGGTATACAGTTAAGTACTCAAAACTTAACTATTATTTATTGTATAAGTGAATGAATACACAAATTTGAGGTAGTGATCTAACATATTTCTCTTAATGAGTAATGATTTAGGACAAGGATTTACATTATAAACCTGTGACAAAATTAAAAGATTTAAGGAGAACAATATTGATGTATTCATATATTCAACCAACTAAAACTTGGGAACTCCAAGATTAGATTAGTAATTGCATTAGTGTGGGCCCTTATTACAAAATACCAGAGACATGGACTTAAACAACAGATATGTCCCACAGCTCTGGAGGCTGAGAAGTCCAAGATCAAGGTGCTAGTTGGCACATTCGACTCCTGGTGGGGGTCCTCCTGATTTGTAGGCAGCTAACAGTTTGCTATGTGCTCATATAACCTCTCCTCTGTGCTCTCATGGAAAGACAGACACCACCCATGTCTCTTAACCTTCTTATAAAGGCACTAATCCCAAATGAGTGCACCATTGCCAAGACCTCATCTAAACCTATTTACCTCTCAAGGGCTTCATCTCTCAATACTAACACATGGGGGCTAGGACTTTGACATGGATTAGGTGAGGACATAAACATTGCATCCAGAACAGTAATAAATATTAATAATTTTTAAAATGTAACACTTTGAAATTCTCTATGCACTTTAAAATGTTTTATCATTTTTATTTTCTCAAAGGTCTCGAGGTAGGTAGAAGAGAGATTCCCCCTATTTTTTATTAAATTCCTTTAATAGGTAAGATAATTCTTATGGGAGCAGACGAAGAAATGAATTACATGTCTTAGTGCTTTTGGCATAGCCGTGTATGCCCAGATTATATTTTATTTTGATAAAAAGCTTTTATATGAAAGCCCTTTGAGCTAAGTTTTATGCCTCAGGTTGCAAAACTATGGATTTTAGTGATTAATCTGATTCTATTGCTAAATGGACATGATTGTTTCACAAGGGCAAATACTGTTCCTCCATGAAGAGTCATTAAACTATGCTATGTATAAAGGTCAGCTGTGTCAGTCTTGGCTGAAATGAAAAGAATGGGTATTTAAAGTACCGTATATGCATTAAAGTCATGAATATGCAAAAGAATCCTCCATGACTGCTAAAGGCGTGTTTGCAGCTCAGGTGTATGCTTGCTCTGATGGTTAGCTGAATATCACTGTGTACATTTGTATATTTGTTTACATCTATTTTTTTCCCTTTATATGAGACACAAGGCCAGCTCTTGTTAGTTTTAAAATGGTCACTAATTCTGCCCTCCAGATTCAGGGAAAGCTCAGATTCCTAGAGCTTTGCCCTTCCCTCTTCAGATATTTAAGCTGGTACCTGTAAAATAACTTATAGCTTCTCTTATGAAGATTAATTTTCTGTACCCAAAGATTTATGTGAGTCTTGTATCCATAATTATTCTTTTTGGACACAACTGTAAATATCAGTGGAAGAATACGGCCAAAGAAATTTTGTTGTTCTGGATATGATCCTGAAACATCTGCATAAGCTTGTATTTAAAATGTATTGTTATTTTAACTTTTAGGAAAAGCCCGATGGCTCCCCAGTATTTATTGCCTTCAGATCCTCTACGAAGAAAAGTGTGCAGTATGACGATGTGCCAGAATACAAAGACAGATTGAGCCTCTCCGAAAACTACACTCTGTCCATTAGTAATGCGAGGATCAGCGATGAAAAGAGATTTGTGTGCATGCTAGTGACTGAGGACAATGTGTTCGAGGCTCCTACAATAGTCAAGGTGTTCAGTAAGTAGTCGGCAGTATAAGTGCTAAGTGGGATTGATGGCTGGTACTAGAAAATGTTCCTGAGAAAGAGGAGAACTCTCTGCAGTGTCTCCACAAGCAGGTATCTGTGTAAGAGGATTTCTAGCAATCTTCATTCTTATGCATTCTGTAAGTGAGGAAAACAAAACAAAAAAAAAATCAAAAAGGATTTTAAAGTGAGGGACTAAAAGAGTATCCTCTGTTGTTTTGTCGGCTAAAATTTCCTGTGATGTGAAGTATTACTATGTGAGAATTGGCACTTGATTTTTTTTTAATTTACTTTTTTTATTGATTAAGGTATTGCATATGTGTCCTTATCTCCCCATTGCCCCCCCCCACACACACACTCATGCCCTCACCCTCCTGGTGTCTATGTCCATTGGTTAGGCTCATATGCATACATACAAGTCCTTTGGTTGATCTCTCCCCCTTACCCCACCCTTTCCTACCTTCCCTCTGAGGCTTGATGGTCTGATCAATGCTTCTCTGTCTCTGAATCTGTTCACGTGATCTTTAACATACACTGACACGTACAAATAAATATTCTGTGATATTACATATTTACACAACACATACACATAATCATGCATGTCATGCATACATATATATGTTTTAGGCAGAATTTTGATGGATAAAAACAATAAAATACAGGCAAAATCCAAACTATATTATGATTTAGACATCTAAGTTTTATATATGTGTGTGTGTATGTATAACGCACCCCCCCACACACACACATATCCTAACCTTTAATGCTTGCTGATTTATTTCTTCAAAGTGTTCAGTAGCCGAAACCGGTTTGGCTCAGTGGATAGAGCGTTGGCCTGCGGACTGAGGGGTCCCAGGTTCGATTCCGGTCAAGGGCATGTACCTTGGTTGCGGGCACATCCCCAGTGGGAGATGTGCAGGAGGCAGCTGATTGATGTTTCTCTCTCATCGATGTTTCTAACTCTCTATCTCTCTCTCTTCCTCTCTGTGGAAAATCAATAAAATATATTTTTTTAAAAAAGTGTTCAGTAGGTGTATAAAATTGCCCTAAAATAACAAAATTTACCATATCCTGAATGTGTATGTAAGAAAACAAGAAGGGGAAACATAGAGTAGGGTTAAAAGAAGAGTGTGGAAGAAACTTGGAGTAACTACGTAGTCATTATGGCAAGGCTCCCCTGCCCCAACAGTTAATGTGACTTGGCAAATAGCTATGCAAATGAGTGACTTGAGAAGTTCTAATTAACGTATTTTATCTTTTAATATTCAATTAAAATGTCCCACCTCTATTGCATCATAATATTTTAGAAAATACAGGGAGAAAATCATCTCCAAAGCTTCAGAATGCCAGTCTTTTTAATTAGGGAAGAAGGTCTCACTTTTCAGTTTTTTTCTCTCTGCTTCCTGATGACTTGGCAGCACGTAGAAATAATTAAAATAAATAGGGAAGGCAGAAACCCGGAGGGCCGTGGTATTGCAGCAATAAGCATGGATTTTTCCTGTTTCTCTTGTAATAGCCTATGCAACTAGGGAGGACTGTCCTTAAGTATTTATATGGACTTCAAAGCTCCTATGGACTTGATGACACGGATTCAAAGAGTGCTTTGTTCTCCAGAAGAAACTTGTAAAAGCATATTACAGGTTTCAGTTGGTTACCTTTTAGCTTAGAAGGCACTTGCCAGAAACCATCCACTCTTCTCGATTATTTTAGGAATCAAACCAACTGTCAAGTGTTTGTCAGTCATGCCGCCTTCTGTTAAACACCCCAAAAAATCTACAACCTGTATTTGGCAATGGCCCACTCACTTTTTTTTCTTTCTTTTACTTCATTTTGATGCCATTAGGAAGATGGATGGTACACTGCTAGGGACACTCTCTAAAGAGAGCATTTTTTAAAATGAGGTCATGATGTCATGAATTTAAGCACATTCAAGAATGTACCCCAGCAGGTACAGAGATTAAGTCGCAGCACTCCAAAGTTTGTGTGTTTGATTTGTCATTGTCGGGTTTCTTTTTTAATGGGCTAAAATTACCTAATCTCAAGATAGTTTACAAGAAAGTTGAGAAAGTCCAGGTTGTTACATTTGTGATAATTTTCAGACTATACTCTTTTAAAAAAAATGCCCTACAGCAAGCTGAAAAAAATTCAGTTGGTCTAATTAGATAAAATTTGCAAACCATTTTGGAATACAGAGGATTTCTGATTGTGAAAACAAACTCACACCCGCATACCCTCAGCACCCCTAACCCCTTCTCTTTTGAATGTTGTTGAAAACAAAGTGATTCTCAGAAACAGAATTTGCATTTCAGGCCCTGGGCCAGGGAGAATTTAAATAGACAAGTTACAAGCTCTAGAAAATGGAGTCTTATGCTAGAAGCCATGGGACACTGCAAGGCTTATCAGATGAACAGCACAGCTCATGATAAAGAAAATGTGTACAAGAGCATATAGGGGCTTCGCTTCATTTTTTAAAAGAAAGAATTTACTTTGGGTCACTTTTCATAAAGCAAACAGCAGCTGTGGCAGGGAGGCTTTCATGCTATGCATGTATATATTGCAGTCACTTAAGAGTTACTAGGCTCATCAATCAGCCCTCTGTTTCCTTCTGTCAAATCACCTAGCAACATGCACTGTGTACCACAGAATGGAGAGTGGTTAACGTGAGCTAATCCCAGATCAGCTTGCTGCAGAGTGTCGTCTCATGGGCAAAGTCAAATTGCATTTATTCAAACTAGGAGCCATGACTGATGACTCTGTTACCTCTGATGTAGGGTTGTTTGTTTAGTTTTCACCTATACCTCAAATGTAAGAAATCATTTCAATAAAGCAGCCCAGATCACAATAAATCGTGTGCTTTGTCACCACTAATACAGCTTTTTATTTTTTGGCAGTTGAATGGCATTGAAATCAAACTGTTTTTACATTTAATGTCCATTTGAAGTTAATACCATTGAAAAGGAAGAATAGACCTTTAAAAGTTCTCAAAGATTCACTCCAGTCATTGTGCAAAGGTCTTAGAGGTCAAATGGGTACCCAGATTGCCAAATGGCTGCTGTCAGTGGTGTCATGGAAAAATCACGGAACTGGTCATCAGGAGACTGAGCTGTGTTAGATGTGCTGTTGCCGGGCAGGGGTGGCTCAGTAGTTGAGCATCCACTTATGAACCAGGAGGTCATGGTTGGATTCCCAGTCAGGGCACATGCCTGGATTGCAGGCTTGACCCCCAGTGGGTGGCTTGCTGGAGACAGCAGACTAGTGATTCTCTCTCATCATTGATGTTTCTATTTCTCTCTTCCTCTCCTTCTTCTCTGAAATAAAATATATATATATATTTTTTAAAAAATAATATGCTGCTAATTTCTACCCTTGGCAAAGTCACTTCATAATATGCTGGGGCTAAGCATCCCTCCTCATCACTAAAATAAATTCTTTGGATTAGAATCCAGTTTTCCCATTGTGTTCCTAAGATCCTCTTGACAATTCTAGAGAGTTGAGAAGGTGAGGAGCTACTTCTATTAGATTAGCTAGAATTCCACCTACTCAGTATTTCAAAGTTTTCTCATGATAATTTGTTCAGAGGGGAAATGAGGGGAAGCAGAAGAGCTTCACCTCTAAGAAATCATTTGAAAACCACCAATCCAGGCTAATCTGTCCAGCCTCTTATATTCTGGTGTCTGTCGTGTTAAAGAAAGACTTGCTCCCATGACATAGAGTCTGGTGTGCACCTGACCCGCTCTTCTCTCTGTTTTATAGAGTTATTTTAGAACTTGCTTTGGATATTGTTCTCAGTGTTTTATCAGAGTTGAGCATGCTTCCTCCTACCTCCCTGGGGAAAGTTAGTCAACCTGCAAATAATTTTTCTAATGAAGGAAGCAGAAAGTGACCTATTTAACAAATGAGACCTAAATTGTATATTTTATTCTAATTCTTTAAATATAAAAAAAATACCTTTCCCATCTCATGAGGAAAATAAACTCAATCCATGCTCACAATGGTTTACCTAAAGTACATCAGGATTTGTGAGGGGTGATTGCTAGCAAAGTACTGAGAGAAGCACTCTGCGCCAACGTCACAGTTCACCTGCCTTTCCTTGCTCTCCTGCCACATCAAATTGAGCTCTCCTGTGTCTGGTTTTATAATAACACTCTACCTTGTGGATGATATAGAGCAGGTTTACATTCATCATTCCATCCTCACTTGGCTATAAGACACTTGACAAAGTTATTTTAATAATGCAAATAAATTTGGGGCATGACTTTTTCTTTCAGTTCTATACTTTTTCAGTTCAGTTCTATGAATCCTTGCATCATATTAAGACATAATTCATGAAAAGTTTTTTTAAACACTTTGGAATCAATATGCAATTTTGTTAAAATAGTACGTGTGTCCTCTTTTATAGTCTTCCAACTAATACTCATCGATTGTTGCAAGCTAATATAAGAGAAAATTGCATAGAGAATATATAGTTAATATAGAGGGTTTGAAACAAAAGCTTAAAGAGAAAATAACTCAAATAAATGCAATAGGTATTATTATTACTTCCACAATACCCACTGTGATTCCCTCTTTCACATAGGAAGATGAATCACAGTGTAAAGAGGACTAAAGTTTAAGCATTCTTTCATCAAGGTTCTGTGGGTTTGCTAGTTTCATTTTATTGAAAAAAGAATAAATTTTTGAAGACATTAATGGAAGTTGGTCCTTTACACATGGCCAAGTATTCATGATCTTATGTGAATTGATAAAACATCACAGGATTCACCAGGCAAAAGAGAGGAATATATTTCACATAAGAGGAAGTATGTTCTCAACTGTGATTTTGGTGAACCAGAAAGTAGTGCGACTTAGGCAAACGGACTACCTACATTTTGTATTAAGAGCCTCAGTTTTTTCAGAGGATCTTTCAAATCTCTCCATGTATTCCAGGCATAGATACTACTGAAGAAGAAACAAACAAACAAACAAAAAACCACACACATTTTTTCTTGTTAATTTTGACTTGATTGACCACATAAATAAATTTAGTATCTTATTTCCCTTCAGCTCTCAGAGAGTTTTTACTAAATTACCGATTTTAGTTCCCAAAGAATTTTTGTTTACTTATTTAAACCCCAAGATTTTCATTATGTTTGAATATTTTGGTTGCAGACATCTTTCAAATGTATTATATTTGCATTAAAACATCAATTCTCAATAGATTTAATGATTAGCAATAACTCAGAGTTGTAATTATGAACACAATGATACTATGTTAAAATAGTGATCACATCAAGGCTTAATGATATATGGAAGGCTTCCCAGATGTTGCTGTTTATATTGAGTTTTTATCAGTTTTTAATAAGTTTTCTTGGTCATTTTTTTTTGTTGTTTTTTTCTTTGTTCATCCTCACCAGAGCTTATTGGGTGGGAGAGAGAGAGAGAGGTATGGATGTGAGAGAAACACATCTATTGGTTGCCTTCTGCATACACCCCAACCAGGGCCTGGGACTGAACAAACCTGAAACCCATGTAGGTGCCCTTGACCAGGAATCAAACCTGAGACCCTTCAGTGAGAAAGGCTGGTGCTCTAACAGCTGAGCAACACCAGCCAGGACTGATCACATCTTTAATAATCAGGGAATTAAGTGTCACTTCCTTTTGTATCAATGTAGTTGCCTCTGTCATGCCTTTCTGTTCTTCTATGTTTCTTTTTTATATGTTTCTATCTTTTTAATGTTTTGTTTCTAATATATGTATTTAGAAAATAGATAATCACTTGTGAACATTGTATAATATTTCTAGAGTTAATAGTAAATAGGCCCTCTATAATTAAAGTGCATGAGTTCCACACATAAGCAGATTTATTATTATTCATTATTCTAATTTATAATATAAAACATATTTGCAAAGGGGAAATTAACTCTCAATATTAATCTGAAGAAGTTTACATTTCTTGTTTATAGTCCTGGTGATATTCACTTTGCTGCCCCAACGACTTTTTTGTTTTCATCTTTTCTCCTGGAATGGTCAGGGTAGGTAGCATGCCTGATAACTGAATTCCAGATTGAGTAATAATTATAAAAAGCCAGTTTAGTTTGGTATTGGAGTTGATGAATAATAAGACTATAAAAGAAAGACTAGCTGGTTGTTTTTATATGTCTGTTTATATGAGAATAGAATAATTTTGCACCATGCAATTCACAAAAAATCAATGCCAATGAGGCAATCTCCATTTTCTGTAGGCTACTTGTTAGAGCTAATTAAAAATTTCATCAATGCTAGAAAACTAGTGGCAAAGAATAAAATAAGCTTAAATACTACCTTGTTGCTGAAATGAAATTTTTAACCAATTCTTCTTGATGCCTCTATCAGAATTTGTGCTTACAGAATTTCCTGTATTTAAAATGCTTCTGTCCATTATCTCAGTTTACAAATTTGAAAAATGTCACCACATTTATAGTTTTGTAATATGACTTGATAAGGTTTGAGATATACTGGAAAGTTGGGCCTCTATGTCCCTTAATTAACTTTGTATTTCTCATTATTTTAGAGCAATGATTCTGAAACTTTATTGTGTCCTCTATTCCCTATGGAACTTGTTAAAAATGTAAATATATGGGATTCTTGCCCCCCCCCCCCCCACCCCCCTGGTTCTATTGGCCTGGTAGAACTCAGAAATCTGCATTGTAAACAAGTACTCCTGTGATTCTGATTCATGTGTATTCAGGTCCTCCACCTAAGGAGTTGGAAGCTATTGATAAGTGGGCATGGTAATCATGTCCATATTTATTCTTTATAACGTGTCCAGAAAACATTATTGATATTTTATTCAAAGGAGTTGCAAACATTTTAAATAATATTTAACATAATAAAGCAAATATTTAAAGGGGTGGACTAACTTGGTTTCATAATGACATTTTATATAGGAAACCTACTAGTATATGTTGTTGCTTGATTTTTCTAGTTTGAGTAAATGAATTATTTTTATAAGCCAAAACACATATTTTTATACTTCCACATGTACTTAAAACCTTTCTCTACTTAATTTTAGAGCAACCATCTAAACCTGAAATTGTTAGCAAAGCACCATTTCTTGAAACAGAGCAGCTAAAAAAGGTAAGAACTTGTTTTTGATTAGTTGCTTTCCTTAGCCTAGTATTAAATGCCTTCTCTGGGCCTCAGATGCCAAGACAAATAAGATAGTGATTGTGTAGCTGACAGTGTGACAGGTGCCAGTCAGAAAGTCTGCAGAAGGCAGAGTGGGGACACAGAGGAAGGCGATGCCATTTCTGAAGGAGAAGAGGGAAACGAGAGTAGAGAGAAGCATATCTTTCTTGTTTGAATGAACTGAACATTTAATGGAGTCATGAAAGCGGAGTAGATTTTTCCCAGGCCAGCAATTTGAAGTAATATGATGTGAAAGAGAATGACATTTTTTGGAAAACATAGTTATTTCCATTGCTGAACTTTTGGGTGCTAAGACAGTAGGTGAGAGAGTGAAGTAAGAGGTAAATCTGGAGAGGTAAGAAGAGGCTGGTTTATGATAGGCCTTATGTGTTACATAGGGAATTTGGACTTTATTCTATTGACAAATTAAACTACTGGAAAGTTGAAGTAAAAGTCAGATTTGAAACATCACATTAGCAGAGGTGTGAGGGAGGCTGTAATGGAAGAGGGACAAATCTGGAGTTCCATATTTGGGCACATCAATTGACTAATAATCCCATTTCAGTAGCTAATTTTACTTTATGGTGGAATAAAAACAAGTCTGGAATTCTTTTAATCATATTAACTTTTCCTGCATAATATTAGTTTACAAACAATAAATGTTAAAGTTAAAACACATTTGAAGAAAAGCGGTGGGTGTATGTACTGTAGTATGGAATGGATGTAGTATGAAGCCGAAGAGGTACTGTAACACTGTTAGTGATTTCTGCATATGCAGATGTCTGAACCATGGCAATCGCCAGTGTTAATGTAATTATGTTATTTAGTTCATAAGGAATCATGTTAAAAAGGAATTTAGTTAAAAAGGAATCATGCACAAAATAAAATTGATAATGTTTTTTACATGAATGTGGGTTTTATTAATAGTTGCAGCATCTGTGGCATAATTTAAAATGGGCAAGACCATAATTATTTTTATATAAGAGAGCGTTCATTCAGCCCTTAGTCAGTGCTTGGACAATGAGTGGGTCAGGAAAACTTTGGGATGACTCTACTAGTAAAATCCCCTGACGATTCTGAGCTTCCAAATTGACAACCACTGAGGAAACCAAAGTAGTGACATTTCCTCTTTTATTTTGCAGTTGGGTGACTGCATTTCAAAAGACAGTTATCCAGAGGGCAACATCACGTGGTACAGGAGTGGAAGAGTGCTGCAACCCCTTGAAGGAGGTGGGTACTACGTGGGCAACAGTTCAGACGACCTGCTTTGACTTCTCTCATCTGGGGATGCCTTGAACTGTCCTGCACCTGAATGTGTTGCCCTCTTTTGATCTGTGACTATGTGCTTTGTTACTTTAGGTACCCATTAAATCACTAAGTGATTTTTAAAACACATTTTAGCCCTTGTGCAGGAGAATCTAGAGCAGAGAAAACGATTCTGTGTGTGGCATGTTTTAGAGGTTAATTAGAGTGAGTGGAAAATCAGATTCCGGGATTCTATTTCTGTCTCTGTCTCTGGTTCATGGTTTTGAAAAGACATCCTACTTCACTACATGTCACTTTCCCCTCCTGTTGAATACATGAGAAGGACAAAACCACTTCTTAAAGGTGTTTGTGGCATTTAATTGAGAATTGTGATTTTTTTTTTAATGAAGATCCTGTCATTAGTGTTCTGTATTTTCTTCAGTGGTGGACATAGTTTTTAAAAAAGAAATGGACCCGGTAACTCAACTCTACACCATGACTTCATCCCTGGAGTACAAGACAACCAAGGCTGACATACAAATGCCATTCACCTGCTCTGTGACATATTATGGACCATCAGGCCAGAAAACAGTTTATTCTGAACAAGCAGTCTTTGATATCTACTGTAAGTAACTCAACATATCATTATGCAATTTAATTCATTAGGAAAAAAATTCAAAATGCTTATCAGCCTTTTAAGTCGCTAATGATTTTGGGATTCTACTTCCAACCCCATAGCACACTAATAATCTCTTCCTCGTTGAAAGACCTATAGAATAAAGGCTTACGTGTCTTGTGATATCTTTCACTCCCTAATTGGTTATTTTTTAGTGTTTTTTCTGTATTCTGCTAGATGCTAAAGTTCCTTAAATACAAGATCTCTAACTTAGTCTTATCCCTCTGATGGTTCTGAGCCCTGACACATAGCCCTGAACTTTCTAGGAGTTCAAAATGCCCTCTGATGGTTTCCTGAATGAATGACAGATGAATAGAGGCTTATGGCTGATGGATCTTCTAGATAAGGGCTTTCCATTTCAATTATGAGATTTATTTTATTAGTGAAATCAGTTGCTTAAGTTAAATAGGATGTTGTATTCCAAGATGTTTTGGTTAACTTTATTTCACAGATTTGAAACCTGTAATAATAGACTACAAAGGAAACTTCTTAATTATCTGGTCTAACTCAGTTATTTTACTTAGCAGTAAAGTGAGGCCCTGAAACTTGTCCTAAATTAGAGGCTGGGTTAGAATCCTTTTCTCTAATGCCGTGCTCTTTCCTGTAAAACAGATGCCAAGATAATCTAATGATGAAGAGCAAACGTGCTGGTGATCCTGTCTCGGCTCTGTTATTACTCTGTGTTTCTAGAAGAGTAGCTTAAATACTCTAGGGTTCACTCTTCTTATCTCAAAATGGGAAAAATATAATACTTAATTTAACAGTGTCATTATGGAGATTAAGTGAAATCACAAATCTAAAATGGCATACTGTATGGCACATTAAATGCTCTTTATTAAGTACTATTTTCATTATTACAAAATTATCATTGTTACTACATAAAGATATATATAGTGATATCTTTTTAGCAAAAGGCAAGAAAGAAGTTTATTTTTTAAATGCATCAAAACTTCTTGTAATGCTGCCATGTGTTGGAGAATAACCTAACACTTCTACATCTGCTCTGGTGGAAAAAGGACATAAAGTCCACCTGAGCCTCAGAGTTTTTACCCACCTACATTTCTATTTTGGTTCCATAAAGTGTGGAACCTTATTAAGAACAAAACTGAAATTCCACTTGTCCTAATAATAAAGGGTCATTTTTGCCTTTCACTTTGCAAATATGCACATTTCAACTTGACTCAAAGGGAATGATTGAGAGGATTTCATCATGTGCAGCTTATCTAAAAACAAGCTATTATTTCTGTCTGTTCAAATATTCAATTGGAAATAAACTATCTTGGTATAAGTGCAGGAATACAAGAGAGGAAAGAGCATCAAGATGAGTAATAAAGAATGGGAAACTGGCTTAAGAAAGAACAAGTGTATGTGCGTGTCAGGCATGGGGAGTTTGATAGGCAGAGAGGTTCTTGATCTTATTGAAGGCAATTATTTTACTGTGACTGGCTGTGCTGGGTGCATTCAGTATGGCTTTTGAGAAGGCACAAGGTATGCAGTGCTGGGCTTCATGGTGAAGACACAAACATGTTTGTGATATAGTTTTGATATTTAAGGAATTTGCTACTCCACTAGGGAAACTGTCAGTGCCAGATTGCAAGCGGTCCAGGTGCCACAGGGACTTGGTGAACAGTCCTAAGAGCTCAGGTGCTCAAGGATAGTGATCATCAAACTTGAATATGCACCAGCATCACCTAGACTAGAGAACTTGTCAGAACACAGATTGCTGGACCCTGCTCTAGTTTCTCATCCACTGGTGCTGGGAGGAGCCAGCGCTTTGCATTTATAACAAATGCCCTGGTGATGCTAATGCTGCTGCTAATCAAAGACCACACTTTGAGAAGCCCTGCTCCAGGATGACGTCAGAGAAGAGAAGGGGGCAGCTGAATCAAAAGGACATAGCATACACTCAAGAAAAAGAAATTTGATAAATTCATCTTGAAAAAGTTGTCCAAGTCCATTCCTTCCTTATCTTATTCAGTCAGTTAAGAATCTTTATAGAATCTAGTTTCTTAATTGTTGTGTTTATATGATTTCTGCCTTCTTGCCCCACCCAAGATTATGCCACCATTCTTCGTCATCTATATTTTGGGTGACACTTTTCTAAATAGTATTCCTCTTGTTTATTCACTCCAAACTGCCCTCCAAGATGCTGTCAGAAATATCTTTCTAAAACACAGGTGATTATGCCACTGCTGCGATTAAAATTCTTCAATGACACCTTAGATCTCTGAGACTGATCTTCACACTCCTGAGCAATTTCAATGTGCCTTAAGTCTCCCATGCACATGGTCTTGCTCTGTCTCAACCTTCATTACTTCACTGTACCTACCACAGTTTGTTCTGTTTTCCAGATTCTTCCTCTAAAATACCACTTACATGCCTAGCCATATACTGTAACCACCTCACCATTGTTATCTAGCAAACACCTACTTAGTCTTCAAAACCCAGGTCCAGAGTCAATTCCTACTAGAAGCTTCCCACTCTCATGCATCTATAAGCTACCAGTGGTTGCTTCGCTTACATCTATGCAGTTTTTACATTATAGTCTTAAGTGTGGTGTGATCGTAATTTGAAAGTTCGTTGAAGGTGAGTACTATGCTGCTTTCACATTTATAACTCTAGTACTTAGTAGCACAAAATATTAGCTAACAAATGAATAAATGACTGGACAGAGGATAAATTAAGAGATGGGAGAAAGAAAATTTGAGTAGTCTCTTTTGGTTAAAATGTAGGGGCATGTATAGAGTAGTGAGATGAAAAATAGATACCAGGTTAGGAACTATTTATTTCAGTCATACATATTGGGAATGCATGAGGGTTTTGAATATCATTGTAATAGTCAAAGCACAGCTTAAAAACTGATTTAGAGGAAATACACAGGGATGGGCAAAAGTAGGTTTATAGTTGTTTATATGTAAAATACAATAATTAACTAATAATACAAGAATAAACTCTGTTATTTGTAAATTGTAAACCTACTTGTGCCCATCCCTGTATATGAAGGAGGAGAAAAGAGAAGGTGAGGGACTGAATTAAGTTTGATGGCAGTGTTTCCCCTGTAGATTAATTAGAGCCTGGACTAGGGAAGTGTTAATAGGGATAGAAGGAGAGACTCACGTGCCAAATATATTAAGTATTAATCATTAAGACTGGGTGATTGAGTGGATAAGAGAAGACAAAGGAGAAAGCCGGAGTAACTGGCAGAATGACAGAGTAAAATTCAAAATCAGGGCAAAGGGAATGCAAGAGATCATTAGTTTTGCTTGAGGCATGTTAGTGGATATCAAGAAAAGTAAAATGTGAAAAGTAAAATGTTACATTAACCTTCTGAACTCGGTCCTTCAACCCTCTAATGCAGAGCAGAGCCTATTGAAAAGGGGACACAGAGAAGGGGAATTTTGAAATGGAGCAGGAAATCAGATGGATTGTGTCAGCCTTGATTGGAGATGTGCCACAATGGCAAGAAATGGGCCAAAGCTAGTCGGAGCGGGGCACCTAAAAGAGTGAGGAAGGCCTAGGAATGGAAGGTCAGAGTATGCGAACAAAATCAAACTTAATTTACTTTCCAACTTTACCAGGAACTGCTGGTCAGGATTCTACCTCAGACAAATTGAGAAAAACAAAAAAGAAATATATTAAACCAATCATTGTTCAGCTTCCGAACATTCTGGGCAAATACTCAGAGATGCCCAAGCATGAAGAAATGGCAGCGAAGCAATTTAAAACAATCCTCCTAAGTTTTTCCTGTACTTTAATCTTAGAAATATAAATAAGTGACTGCAAGAGATAGAAGAAAGCACCAAAATCTACCACTTACTTGTTTTAGCTAATAGCAAAATAAGTCTTCATAGATCATTTTTAGTGCTACCAGTTTGGAAATATAGGCGCATACCTCAATGGTATTAAGCCTCTGGAAAGGTTCTGTAAAATAAACCTTTGCATTAAATGGTTTTTAAATTCATTGTTTATTGTATTATCAAGCTATATAACAGGTGGCTAAGTTAGAAAGTGCGTGATTTATAACTACCAGCACCACTTCCTTTTATTTCATACTAGAGGCCTGGTGCATGAAAATTCATGCACTGAGGCGGCATCTCTCAGCTTGGCCTGCCCTCTCTCATAGTCTAGGAGCCCTCAGGGGATGTCCTACTGATGGCTTAGGCCAGATCCCTCCAGGGAGCAGGCCTAAGCTGCAGTCTGGCCACCCTCTGCGGGGGGCAACTGGGCCGATCAGGGGAAGGCACCATCCCCACCACCCTGCTACTGTTGCCACTGCCAGCTGCCATGGCTGCTGGCCCTCCTCGGCCCTCGCAGCCACTGTGGCTTTGTCCGGAAGGACATCTGGAAGACGTCCAGTCTATCCAGTCTAATTAGCATAATACCCTTTTATTAGTATAGACTAGAGGCCCGGTGCATGAATTCATGCATGGGTGGGGTCCCTTGGCCTTGCCGGCTATTGGGGCCGATCAGGGCCAAGGGAGGTTTTGGCTGGTTGGGGCAGGGGCCACGGAAGGTTGGCCAGTGGCTCTGATCGAGATCATCCAGGCCACCGGCCGGGGAGAGGGACCGTTGGAGGTTGGCTGGCTGGGGGAGGTTGGCTGTGGGAGCACACTGAACAGAGTTCATTCTTGTATTATTAGTTAATTATTGTATTTTACATATGAACAACTATAAACCTACTTTTGCCCATCCCTGTGTATTTCCTGCATTGAGCATTTGCCCCCTGGTGGTCAGTGCATCTTATAGCAACTGGTTGACCAGTCATTCAATCCTTTGATCATTTGGTTGCTTAGGCTTTTATATATAGAGATTTGCTAGATATGGTTCACTGGCTCCAGGCTTTAATTTCTTTAGCATTCTAATGTTGAGCAGTAGCCCCACTAAAGAATACCCTTTGGCCCTGTTTTCTCCCTAAAATTGATCAAAATGGAATGAAAGTTGCATCTTGGCTCCACTGAACGGAACAGAATTACAATATACTTATGGTCTTGTTGATTGTGTTTAGCATCACCCTCAGTTCATGGCATTCATCTTTTTGAAAGCGGATCTACTCTCCTGAATCCCCAAAATATTGCTGGCTGGCATTATTTAGCTCATGTGTCTTTTTATTTAATATAAAGTATTATTATGTAATGTGAATGTAGGAGTGCCTAATAGCTTTAGCTACTTTGCTAGCTGATCCAGTCTTTCCAAACTGTTAAGATTCATATAATATAGTTAAATGTCCCTATAATGAAATCACATAGTGCAATTGTTCCTACTGGTCTGGTACCCATAAAATAATTATGGTCATTCCTACCTCAGTTGAAGAAATTTTGCTAAGAAGAAATTGATTTTTTTTTTATAACAAGGTTTCTTTGCAGTTTGTTCTAACAAGAATTAGTGTTTGATTGATTTTTTTTTTATAACAAGGTTTCTTTGCAGTTTGTTCTAACCAAGATTAGTGCTTGGTGTAGCAAGTAGCTATTAACTTCAATCCTTCTATAAAAAGATACATTTAAGTAATTACCATGACTAGCTTCTTGAGAAAATTGCGTATAATTTAGTCATTTACATTGTATGTACAGAGTAATTTGGTACTTGACAAAAATGGTTAACTCGTATCTGTGACTCCTACAGATCCTACAGAGCAAGTGACACTCCAAGTGCTGCCACCAAGAAGTGCCATCAAAGAAGGGGACAACATTACTCTGAAATGCCTAGGCAATGGCAACCCTCCCCCTGAGGAGTTTTTCTTTTACTTACCAGTAAGTGCTTAAGAATTATTACTTGAGCTAGAACTCTATCATTTGTCCTGTTGTTTGGCAGCTGGCTGACATTATGGATTGAATGTACATGATGAGTAGCTTAAGTGAGAAAGGCTGTTTTTCTTGGGGACAAGGGATACCATTTTTCAGCATCTTCCAATGGTGTTGCCTTTTTTTTTTCAATGTCAAGAGATTTTGAGGAAAAATGCCAATCACAGAAAACCATAATTATAAAACCTCAACATTCATTAGCCAAGTAAACTATAAAAATCTTTAGATGCAGGTAACTGAAATGAAGAGTGATGGCAGCAAATGCTCTGATACAGATTTTAAATCCATCCATAGCACCTTCCTGAACACACCTGGGGACCTCTGAAGTAGGAACAGTCCTGTTGCAGATTATAGTTAGCTTGTCAGACTAAAGCTGGGGCTATATCTTGCCATGGTAGATGGTTTCGAAGCACCAGTTCCTTGACCTTTATCAGTATCATAGATGAAAGAAATGATATGTATAGAGGATCACTTGGATAATTCTTCTAGGATGTGTTCTAGATGTCACAGTGATAGGGAGCCAGACTAGGAGACAGCTCATGTGAGGACAACTGTTTGCTCTCCGACAGCTCTTTCTGAGTTTTTCTTTGACATAACCTGCCATTGAGAGAAGCCTTGTACAACTATTATGCGTTTACTGCAGGGGTATGTTTACAAATGTCATCTGCTGCATTACTCAGTAGTGCTGAAGACTGTCATCTTAATCCCAAGCAACATTACTCAGAAGACTAGTATAAGTAATTTCCTTTAGACTTCAATGTTGACACACAACTTTGTTTCTTCTAATAAATTGACATACTGTTTTTGTCTCATGTGCAAATGCTGTTTTGAAACTAGTTATGTTTCCACCTTGGCTATCGGGGATCACAAAGCCAAATGTTGTCTTAGTTTTAGCAATAATATCTGGTACTTATATTTTTTCAACATATATTCCCAGTTCATCTATATTTTAATATTTAGTCTGTTATTGTTTTTTTCTCCTTTTATTTATTATTTCTCCTACTTTCTCCTTCCTTCCTTGCCTCCTACTTCCTTCCTTCCTTCCTTATTTCCTACCATTCCTTTTCTCTTTTTTTATTTGGATAAATAGCATGTTTTATTTTAAGTCACCTTGAATATTTCTATCAGATTAGGCAAGGCATAAATATAAAAATAAAATATTAGAAATTAAAAAAATAAAATGTAATTCATGCTATCAATAAGACAGATGTCATCAATACAATGTAAATTAGCTCCTCAATATCAATTATTTTTCCAGGAATCAGATAATACAAACTCTACTCTTATTTGTCCAATCAAAGAACTATATAACCTTTTTTTTTATTTGAGAAAATGTCATTTTCATCAAGAAATACCACTGTTCTTATTGTAGCTACCAAGTGCAATAACCTGACATTTTGCCTCTATCAAAAGGGACAGCCCGAAGGAATAAGAAGCTCAAATACTTACACACTGACAGATGTGAGGCGCAATGCAACAGGAGACTACAGATGCTCCCTGACAGACAAAAAGAGCATGATTGCATCAACAACCATCACCGTGCACTGTAAGTCACCTTATTCTTCATATAATGTGGTTTCATGTGACTTACTGAAGGTCATAGAAACCAGCTCCACCTCACTCCAGATTTGCACTGCAATATTGAAACCTTGCATGGATCGAATAGCTGCAACTTTGATGGTGATAAACCTCCATCTTTTTTATAAATGCCTTCAGTTTGAGGTATCAACAAAACATATACATGGATATTAAAGAAATAACTCTATCTTTTAAATAAAACATTTAGATATTCCTGAAATTTACAAAGTTTGCACTTGGCACATAAAAGTATAGATTAAGTATCACTTTGAAAATAGCATAGATAATATTAATACCCAATCCCAAGCAGCACAGAGTTAATGTTAAAAATAAAAGTTAATGTAGACTCAACCTTTGGAAGAGGGAGTAGAGACTACTAAAAGCCATTTATTGTCTTCTTTGGAGAAAGATGAAACTTTTTAGAACTAGAGCCTCTTCAAAATCACCCTGAAGTACCTTTTTTTGTTAACTTTTCACCTTTTGATCTCCCCATGTACTTCAAAAGTTATATTTACTCCAGTGTAATAGCAAAAGATACACATAGAAAACAGACACTGTACTTGTGTTTGTTATATTGTAACTCCTGGAAGTCTATATTACTGATGTGCTTGATGCAGCGTGGAAATTGGGAATGAATTTGAACTGTTCTCTGGTGACACTAGACTTCACAGAGTGCTTTGGGCAAATGTCTGTCTTGCTTGTAAGTACAGACCAAACATCCTAACATATATTTTGCACCCAACAGCACCATTATATAAATAGGTTTCCTTTAGACATGATCCACTGCCATCTCATTGAGTATGAGGGGTTTCCTTGTTTTAAAATTGAAAGAGAATTTAGAAATGGTCCTGAGGAAATGATTCTAAATATTTCACTTGATAAACATCCTAACATATATTTTGCACCCAACAGCACCATCATATAAATAGGTTTCCTCTAGACATGATCCACTGCCATCCCATTGAGTATGAGGGGTTTCCTTGTTTTAAACTGAAAGAGAATTTAGAAATGGTTCTGAGGAAATGATTCTAAATATTTCACTTGACCCATAATGCTTGGGAAACAGGTAGGACAGAAGCTAAAACTTTGAGGGAGATACAGGGAGGTACTTTAGGGAACGGAGTAACCAGATGGTTACTCTGGAGTGTGTGATGTTGGAAGGGCATCCTGGGAAGGCCTGTAAAAATGGTGCACTGTTAAGAAATACTCACAGCCAGTCCACTTCTCTGTTTTTTGCTCCATATTCATGTTGTACAGATCTGAGTATGTCTGCCACCAGGGACTGTTTAGACAAAATGCAGTGACCTCTCAGGATAGCAACAGCACTACTTTTCTCTGAGAACTAATCAGTCCTGGGGCCATTATTTATCCAGCCTGTTCTATGAAAAAAAAAAAAAGTGAATTAAGAGATTATAACCAACATATAGAATTGCCTATGGAATAACTATCTGATATAACTGGGTCAATAACTAATAGTCCAGTGCTAAGAAGTGGTACATTTATATTGAAGAGATGTTAGCTACTTAGCTACTAGGAACCCTAAAACGAGAGGGCTCTTATTTGTATCACTTGTAGATCAAGCAGGGAGAAATAGATAACAGACTAATAAAGCAAAGCACTTGGATACAGCTACATAGTCCCTCCAGGATACTGGGATGAGGAAAAAAATGTAAAAGCATGTAATAGTTTAATTGGAGTTCAGTGCATTTTACTGGATTTAAATGATTTTTATTCTTGGCAGGTAGACTCTTAATATTAGATTTTAAGTCCTAGATGGCTCCTTAAAAGCTGAACATAAGTATTGCAAGCACATCAAGATTTTTCTTTAAGTTACATGAAATGAAAACATAAAAACCCCTTCGTTTGCCCATTTATCTGGATAGCTTGTTTGTTTTCCAAAAACGAGATTTGTTTTCTTTTCATTGGCGGCTGAAGGGAGTGTGTGTGGCTGGAGAATCTCCAGCCCATACTTGCACATGTTTGCAAAACAGACCTCTCAGCAGGGCTTCCACCCACAGACCCATAGTTGCTGATGAAATGTCTGCTATTTTTCTGCCAATTCCTGCACATAGAGATTCTTCATCAGAACCTCCAAAGCCCGCCATCGTGCTTTAAAATCTTTTATCACTGGCAAGTTAACGCTCTAGGAAAGGAAAACTTCTAACTCACCCTAAATAGAATTTTTATTTAAATATAATTCATCAAAAAACTCCACTTTTCTATGCGAACATGCATATTTTAATATTAAAGAGAAACTGAGAAAGCATACTTCAACAAATAGTTTTGAGAGCCTACCATGTGGCAGACACTGGAAACACAGGGACAACTCAAATTGTTGTCCCTACCCTCGTGGTGCTTATAGCCTAGCAGGAGAAACAAGAATTTAAAACTGATGTTCAAACAACCAACGAATCGCAATGATAACATGTAAAACCAAGGAGAAGCACAGGGTTTGTTAGCAAATTCCCACTGATACAGAGTGCAGTTATAACTCTGAAATTGGCAAGCACAGTATTTTACATCCTGGCCTCAATTAATTTATCTGCCATATGTTATAACCATTCATACCAGATTATTCGCCATTGTGAAATTTCTCTCACCTCTTTGACTGTTTATGTGGCAGAAGTTTTTTCTATATCTCCACTTATCAAAGTCCTTCTCAACCACTGGGGCCACAATCATACTGCCCCCTATACAAAACCTTTATTACTGCTTTGAAATCCAGTTTGGCTCTTGTCTCTATACTCTCATCTTTACTTATACCACTGTTTGTAGCCCTTCCTTTAGTTTTTTTCAACAAGTATTTATTGAGCCCCTAATTTCTAGCATGTTTGCCACCAGGTGCTGATTTCATACTGCTGTGGATTATAGTTGCATAGTTGAGTACAATTACCTCTACCTCAAAAATGGTACATTACAAGCTCAAGTGATTCATCTCTGTATCTCCAATCAGTGCTTGGAGCATAGTAGCTGTACAAGAAATGTTTATCATATTGTACTAGATTTTCCTCATACAGATTATACTATGACAGTAAAATTTTTATAGAAATTACTTCTCTAAAAGATTATACCTCCTTAGATATATATACTCAATTTTAAAAAGATGATATCTGCTAACAGTGTACCTTACAATAGATCTGATTTAAAATGTCAACTGCATGAAAAATTGAACCCTTTTTTAAAAAAAATACTCAACTACCATAGTCAATTCTCTCTGAAGAAACTATGTAGACTCCCTCATGACTTTTTAACTTATCTGCTGGCTACATATACTTGATTTTCCCATGTTATGCTTTGCCTATTGTTTTTATAATATTTACCTAGTCATCATCATTCTTTATGTTCTTCCAGAAGTGATTTAAGAATTTTTTTTCTTAAAGTGGTAGACCCCTGGGGTATACATATGTGCAGTGAAAACATCAATCATGTTAACTGCAAATAAATGCATAATCAATTAGATGGATCATTCACTTGTCTAACCTGGTCTCAAAGTTGGTTTGAAAAATGACTGATTATGCTATAGTTCAGTTATTTCAGGCACACAAATCAGTTCTGAATTTTCAAGTGCAATTAGAGGGATTTTCCCGATCACTTCTTTTATAAAATATTTTGATTATCTTCCTTCCTGGAGTTTGAATTTTAAGCAGATTTTCTGCTTCACAGATTTGGATTTGTCCTTAAATCCAAGTGGGGAAGTGACCAAGCAGATCGGGGATGCCCTGCCTGTGTCATGCACAATATCTGCTAGTCGGAACGCAACTGTGGTATGGATGAAAGTAAGTAATATTCCTTGGTAACATCTGCTGTTTGAACTGATTCTTCCTCAGGCTTCTTTTGCATTTTATGTGATATCCAATATGTATATTCATGGGTAATGTGTTTATGTACTCACACTCATACTCTATCTATACTAATAAAAGGGTAATATCCTAATTAGACCAGGTTGACCGGCCATCTTCCGGACATCTGACTTCCTTTCAGACAAAGCCATGGTGGTGAGGGCCGAGGCAGAGACAGTTAGGGGTGATCAGGCTGGCAGGGGAGGGAAGTTGGGGGCGAGATCAGGCCAGCAGGGGTCACAGTTAGGGGTGATCAGGCCAGCAGGGGTGGGCAGTTAGGGGAGATCAGGCTGGCAGAGGCAGTTAGGGACGATCAGGTAGGGAGGCAGGTGAGTGGTTAGGAGCCAGTGGTCCCAGATTGCGAGAGGGATGTCCGACTGCCCACAGGGATCGGACCTAAACCTGCAGTCAGACATCCCCCAAGAGGTCCCTCATTGGAGAGGATGCAGGCTCAGTTGAGGGAATCCCCCCTGTGCATGAATTTCATGCACCAGGCCACTAGTATATAATAATAAAAATCATGTCACAATATAATTTTAGAGGTACTAAACAATAGTGCAGCATTTATAATTGATTCTATGAAACTTAGTTTGGGGGTATTAATTTAATAATGTGTATATACTAAGTAATTATACACATATATACATGCTCAGAGATACATACATATCCCATATAATAAAAGGGTAATATGCAAATAGACCAAACAGCAGAACAACCGAACAATGACTCAAAGTGTAATATGCTAATGATATGCTAAGGCTACTCAACAGCTTGCTATGATGTGCACTGACCACCAGAGGGCAGATGCTCCAACCAGTAAGTTGGCTTACTGCTGGGGTCTGGCTGATTGGGATTGAGCGAGATGGGCCGGACAGGCCCTGGAGTCCTCCCACGGTCCCTCCTGGTCCAATCATGCACTGGTGGGGTCCCTCAGCATGGCCTGCGCCCTCTTGCAATCTGGGACCCTTTGGGGGATGTTTGAGAGCTGGTTTCAGCCCGGTCCCGCAGGCCATTCCCCTCGGGAGAGTGCCAGACGCAGGGCTCATGGCTGGCAAGTGCTGCTGTGGCAGTGCAAGCCTCTCCTGAGAGGGACTGATTGGGCAAGAGCCTGTGGCAGGCACAGTGGGGCGAGGATAACCAGGAGTGGCAGGTAGAAGCTGCAGGTGGCATTGGACTGCGGGTTTTGGCCCAATCCCCGCAGGCCACCTAGAGGGACCCCACCCATGCACGAATTCGTGCACCAGGCCTCTAGAACATCTATATTTTTTAGGGCTGAAGGATTTATGATGTGTTGTAACCTACATTATTCTCACATGACAGTTACAACAACCCTGTGAAATATGCAGGACATTTATTATTTCCTCGCATTAATCATAAAGAGGTTGAAATGAAAGAAATCACAAAGCACATAAGTGACAGAGTAGAGACTTGAGCTCCAGCCTTACTAAGAGTAAAGATTGCTGAAACTAATCTTAAGTGTCTGAATGTGTGTTCTACTGAAGTAGTAACTCTTTGGAGGTACATATCTCTTTCATCTTTAAGCCATAGTAGAACACCTGGAACATGCTAGGATCTCAGTCAGTACTTTTTGAGGGAGTGCTAATATTTTCTTGTAATTGTCTGAAATGTAGGGCATTTCCTGGACCCAATTATTGCTATATTTTTAGAGTACGAAAGTAGGATTGGTAATTTGTTATTTGAGACAGGGTTCCCCCGAAAGTCAATGGTTGTAACTGTGATCCCTCCACCCAAATCCTTGGCTACTAAATCTAAACACTTAGTACATTAATCCCCAGAACATGGCATATAACAGGAGCATTTTACCAGTAAAGTGTTGACAACACGCATACATACCATTTGAAGTAAGGGTTGGCAAGTATTATCTTTATAAACAATTGTGGAGAAATTTATTCCTAGAGCTTCTTCTTGATGAAAATATAAATAACTTTGTATTGCTCTTTGATCTCTTTTAATGGCAGATCCAGTTACTTGTTCTCTGACTCTTTCTTATTGCACTTTGTTTTAACCACCTTATCACAACTTTTTGTTCACTCAGATATTAAAGTGTTACTCAAGAGACTATATATTTAACATTATATATTTATAGTAGTTGATAATCAAAGGGCTAGACAAGTTCTAAGCAATTAGACTACTCAGTGGCATTCTGAACATTCATAGTATGTTTTACTACAGGACTAGAGACTCTAGTTTACTTGACTAAACCAGTTTCTATATCAACTGCAGTCACTGTTGTTAATTGAATACCTAATATCAGTGATCAATATTGTCTGGCCATTGGTTTGTTGATGGGAGAGGAAAAAATTCATAGTGGACAAAGATCACATAATCTTAGGATTCAGTTTAGTTGTCTGCTTCTGAGCATTTCAATTCCTAATAAAATAGCATCATTTTCTATATATCAAGTGATTATTTTAAATTAAATGTTATATTTCCTTTGTTCATTGAAATTGGATAGTAAGTTGTTATTAAGGGTTTCTTTAAAAAGCATGTTGTCACCCTAGCCAGTTTGGCTCAGTGGGTAGAGAATCAGCCCGTGGACTGAAGGGTCCCGAGTTTGATTCCAGTCAAGGGCACATACCTTGGTTGCAGGCTCCATCCCCAGCCCTGGTCAGGGCATGTACTGGAAGCAACCAACTGATGTGTTTGTATCTCTGTCTCTCTGCCTCCCTTCCACTCTCTCTAAAAATCAAAGGAAAAATATCCTTGGGTGAGGATTAAGCAATCAATCAATCAATCAATCAATCAAGCATGTTGTCATTCATAATTGCCATGGCTCTGTACTGGATCCCCTGTTGATAACTGTATCCTTTCACGCATCTATACCCATCATCAATTACTTAGCACAAGTCTTCAATGTCTGTCATTCCTAGTTATACATTTTCTACAAGGAGTAATTACTATGCATCAAGAACTTTCCTTAGTGTAAACACATTGTATTGTTTTTATAAAAAGGCCTCATAACAGTTCAAGAAGGTTATTACCCTCTTTTACAAATAATAAAACTGAGTCTCAGAAATTTAAGAACTGCTCCAAATTACAAGTTCAATACACAGAAAAGTCTGAAATAATGTCTGGTTCTAGGAGTACTAAAGAAAAGGGAAACCTACTTTTGAAGTCATCCGAAGTTAAGAAAAAGAAGCTTGTGTTTTCATTAGACCCAGAAGAATCATTTTAGGCCTAATTATTTATCTAGTAAACACATTGAGAGTTATTATTGTGCCCTGTGCAGTAATTAACTTTTTATTTAATCAGGATAACACCAGGCTTAAATCTAGCCCATCATTTTCTAGTCTCCAATATCAGGATGCGGGAAACTATGTCTGTGAAACTGCTCTGCAGGAGGTGGAAGGACTAAAGAAAAGAGAGTCATTGACTCTCATTGTAGAAGGTAATAAAATACTTGAACACTCCCTCCATATTTTCTTTGAGAATTTGCTCTCTGGTTAATTCTATGACCTTTGGTCAACATCTTATTTTGTTTTTAATAATATTTCAGGAAAACCTCAAATCAGAATGACAAAAATCATTGATCCCAGAGGCCTGTCTAAAACAGTCATCTGCCATGTGGAAGGGTTTCCAAAGCCTGCCATACAGTGGACAATTACTGGTAGCGGAAGTGTCATAAACCAAGCAAGTATTCGTCTTCTTGTTATATGCTGCACTTGGTCCAATATGGGGTTTTATCTGGACTTACACTGTGGGTGAAGCTGCTTACCAAGGTGAAATTTTCAGAATGTCCTCAGAGGAAGCTTTTGCTAAATTCTTAATTTTCCCAAAAGCAGAACATGGCTCAAAGAGATTTTAGATACCAGGGCCATGGAGAATGAAAGAATCATGGTGTTGTGGTCAGTATCTGTTTTTAAAAGAACATAAATTGGATGTTGTTCCATGGTAATTAACTCCTGAAACCTGGTGATTAAAACATTAAGGTATGTACTTTTCTGCATGATAAACTTAACACGTCTGAGTATAAGTGGCCTCCATTACTTTGCTTACTTACGCACATTAAGGGATATTTCCTCTTAAAACTGGGCCCTGAAGTGTGGTAGAGAACACATTCAAGTGTTCGCTGACATCTGGTCTGGTTTGTGTGTGCCAGGGCCAGGGCTAGAGTAAGGCTAACATAGTATCTAGGATGTGTCCTTCTGAACCAAAGGAAACATAAACCAAAACTTAATATTTGTACTTTTGTCAGGACATTTTAGTCATAGTAAAGGGCTAAGAAGTTATGAACACTACCAGTAATTTTCTTTTTACTTTGACAAAATTAAAAAAAATTAAAACGATGAGAATATGGTCTGTCACTAGGGGTTCAGAGCTAGAATCTCATTAACTTGTCCGTCTGCTGAGGTTACTGAGATACTTCTTAATTCCATTTTCTCTCTGACAGTCTTCAGGTCGCTCTTCTCAGTGGAGCCACATAAAGACTCTTCAACAACACCCAGAGGTGCCATTTGATTCTCTGAATCTTCTGTGTTGCCTTCTTCCCAGCTTTGGGCCCAGTTGCAATCTGAGAAGGCATACATAAAGCAGAGTTGCAATTGAGTTTTAAACTTAAATTTCTACTCTTTCTCTGTCCAGGGATGTTGGGCTGGTGGTCCAAATTATGTAATGTGGTTTTGCAGAGCAAGGTGAATTTTGGCTCTTTTACCTATGGTTGATGCATATATATTTGCATAATTCCAAACATGGAAGGTCCCCAAAGCAAAAGACTACCGATCTGGTTAGGTGGGATGGGGACACACAGAAAGCATGCATGAGCAGGACAGAGAGGCTCTGGCAGGAAATGCAGGTGTCCTGACTCAGGTGAAGATGTGAACCACCTATACAATGTACAAGTTAAATTTTAGCATCAAAAATGACTATTTCTTTTTTTTTTTGCTTTTCCCCCTTCTTTTATTCAATTAAAGTCAAAAAGGACTTATAGGTATTGGTAATGTGAATGTAAAAAAATAGAAAAATAAGCACCCAATAAATATTTGATGAATGAAAGATGCAAAGGTATAAAAGAAATGAGTAAATATATGTTGTAGAGTTAAAAATAACAAGAAGAAAGACTCAGTGAGAAAGTCACATGAAAAATACTGGTGGGAAGTGGTACAATAGCAGGTGAACTTACTATGAGGATAAAAATAATAATGCTATTCTTCATTGTCAAGGAGAAGAATTGATTCTGGCCCACTAGGTGATATGTTATTTTTCTTGTTCTAGGTTTGTGCTGATACACATAATCTTTTATTTGTTCCCTCCAAAAACACATGGTGAATCTATTATTTTACAACTCCTGAAAACCCTGCCCCACCCTGCCCCAGGAACTAGAAAAAATCCCTAAGCATGAAACTAGCTCTTGTTCTCAAGGTCCTTACATTGCAGCTGAAGGGAAACTAAGTCGGAACCAATACATGGCGTGTCTAAATAGGGATTAAGAAAAGAGCACAAGTACATATTTGCTCTTGTCGTATTAGACTTAGGAGTCTAGTCCTAGGAAGAGATTAAAGTGAATTGTCTCATTTTTGGAGGAATTAAATACAGTGATTGTCCTCATCAATACTTCACAACAAAATGAATTTACCAATAACTAAGAAAGAACTCATCCTCTGTGTTTAGCTCAGGACAATTGAGGAAAAAAGAGTTAGATTTCCCATGAGTAAAAGCCTATATAAATATGTACTTAGATATAATGGTCGTCCTATGTACCAAGAGGTCACAGATTGGATTTCCAGTCAGGGCACATGCCCAGGCTCGATCCCCAGTAGGGGGTGTGTAGGAGGCAGCCAATTGTTTCTTGCTCATCGATGTTTCTATATCTTTCCCTTTCCATTTCTTTCTCTGAAATCAATAAAAACATATTTTTTAAAAGAGCACTGAATTCATTAGTTTATTATGGGAAAATTGATGATTAATATTTTGAAATAAGTACTCTCATGCCAAAATATTAACTACTCTGAGTATCTTTTGAAAAGATGAGTTTAGTGAATTTAATTATTAGAATTTATAATACAAGCATAAACAGGAGTCCAATTATGAATTTACTACTTTTTTTCTCCTCTCTGCTGTAGATGTAAACCTGAAGTAGTCTATGTCTATGACCTTACATATACCCTTGAACACTAGATAGCACTACAGAGCACCACACCTATCCTGTTTCACTCAGCATTACTCTTTCCCGTGTTATTGACCTAGTTCCATTTCTAAATCTGTATTTCTTTGTTCTTTTCCAGACAGAGGAATCTCCTTATATCAATGGCAAGTATTATAGTAAAATTATCATTTCCCCTGAAGAGAATGTTACATTAACTTGCACAGCAGAAAACCAGCTGGAGAGAACAGTAAACTCCTTGAATGTCTCTGCTAGTGAGTATTTCATTTCTGACATTTAAAAAGTAAGAAAATTTGAAGTTATTCTTCATTAGTTTAAAATCTTCAATTCCATCTTCCTATCCTGCATTATGGTAAGTTTTATTTATTTTTCATTTAGTATCATCATCATAGGTTCTTTTTTATTTTTTATTTGTGGTGTCCATTCTTGTATAATTCTTGTCTTGACAGCTAAATCATTTCATGTCTTATGAGTCAAAGGCCTTAACTTATATGGGAATGTTTCCTAAGAGCATGAGATGATATGAACTGAGTTGCTATTATTTAATCTATATTTTGTGTTCAGAGTACAGATAATTCAAAGATTTTCTTAAAACACTTGTGTAACAGTTTTAATTTTGATAACATTTTAATTATCTTTAATCTGTTATTTTGCATACTAATTATTTGTGGTATTTATCCTACTGTTATTTTATACAGGAATGTCACATGCTTAAAGTCATTTAGCAAATTGGTAGTCAAATTGGTGTCAGAATTAATGAAATCCAGTTTTAAAAATTGATGCTTTTGAATACAATATTTGAATCATAGCTAAAAGTCATATGAGGTTATCTCAGAAAAAGTGAAAAAAAATTGTCAATAGTGAAATCAGGGTAATACATGCACACGAAATGCAGCTTCTGAAAACATTTGTCATTTATTTGAAATTATCCATCATCTTCAGTTCTGTCATTGTTCCTATTACTAAATCAACCTGAAATCAGGAGAGGCTTAGAATGAGGTTCAGCTCCGAACAGGAGGCTACCTGACCTTCCAAACTCTTACTCTTCAGTCAGTTGGAATCTGTATGTGACATTAGCAGGATAGGGATACACTGGCCAGGAGTTAGCTGGAGCCAGGAGAAAATAATTGTCTAAAGATAATAGTTTTTAACAGATTATGACTGGAATATTAAAGCCTGCTGAACAGACAAGAAAAGAACCAAACAAATTTAACTGGAAAATAGGAGCATTGACTTCTCAGAATTTAATTCAGCGAGTATTGATTTGTCCTACCTAGAAAGGGAACGTATCCTTTCTCCCTGAACACAAGTCTCTCTTTTTATTTTAACCCATTGAAGAGTGGTCTTCTAGACTTTGCAGTGGCTTGACCAACATTTAATACAGTCGTTTTTCAGTTCAGTGAGCACCTCCTGAGATCCCCATTTTTATGAGGAAAGATTGGGGAATCTGCAGTTTAACAAACATCACTGTAAGTGCTGGTTCAGGCCCATGCCTAGGAGAATATTTAGGTCATTTGACTTCAGCCGGTAATCCACTGCAGCAGTGATTCCTAGAATGAGCCAGGAGCCTGGCACCAGCAGAGTTATTTGAAGGCTTTTACAAAATCACACACAGTGCCTCTTAACTTCCAAGACATCCCCAGTTTTAACCTCCAGACCCACTACTTTAAGGAGGTCTCTAGTGGTAAGTCCCTAACACTAACGAGGAAAATTACTTCTCCTCTATGGAGGCAGGAAAAATTGAGAAAATTTGAGAAACACTGCATTGTATATTTCATATGTGGCAACTTGTTTCTCCTTAAAAAAAAAAAAAAAGTCCCATCAAAAGGTGGCAGATTGTGGGGAAATTTCTATGTATTTTAGATTCATACTATAGCTTGTCAGTTGTGAAATTTTTATGGTAAATTCATCCTTTTGCAATTTTAACTACTCTCCTTCCTTAAAAGAAGATTAATTGTCTTGTAGAAAAGTTCCCGCTCTATTAAATGTAAAAAAATTTTCTACCCTTAGCTTTAGAATAGATATTTTATCTCTAAGTATTATTATATCATACTATAATAGTAAAGGTGACTTTCATTTATCAACAAATTTTGTTTTTAATTTCATATTAACATTTTTCATTTCAGTAAGTATTCCAGAACACGATGAGGCAGATGTGATAAGTGGTAGGTACTATGCTGCCGACTCTTCTTCCTTGACTATCAGCTCAAGATTTATGAAGTGTCAATGTTTAAGTAATTTTCTTAGCCTCCACAATTTTGACTTGAATTAAAATGAAACGAGATAGTAAGAATGCTAAAATTGTATCCTTTCAATTCACAAGTTTGCATGTTACTAATAGTAGTGAGCCACAATCATTTTTAATAAGAAATAATAACCAGATTGATTTCCTTCCAAAAATTCTTGGCATTGTCTATAATCGCATGGGCCTTTCTTCTTTGTTGTAGATGAAAACAGAGAAAAGGTGAATGATCAGGCAAAGCTCATTGTGGGCATCGTCGTTGGTCTCCTCCTTGCTGCCCTCGTTGCTGGAGTTGTCTACTGGCTGTACATGAAGAAATCAAAGTAAGTTGTGTGGGAAAGATCTTTCTTGTTCATTGACATCCACCGGGAGAAAATGCAATGCTCCACCCAGCTGTAATTTCTATGATAGGAAAGACATATCACCCACCTCAGGCTGATCCTGTTTGCTTTCAGCTCATAGTGATATTACCAACATCGGGGACACGGCTTGGAGTATGATTTCACATGTGTCTCATTACTTTTCTCAGTCAATAGTCCGAATTCAACTATTTAATTTTTCAATGCCTAGGTGGATTTTTAAAAACCACATATTGCCTAGAAGTCAACCATTCTAAACCATTTTATGGAGGTTGATAGAGATTACTTAAAAGTGACTAGTACTTCCTGCACATATGGCCAAGTGTCTTTGCAGGGACAGGTCTAGCCATCAGTGAAACTGCCACTGAGCTAGAATGATCTTGTTGTCACTACTCCTCTATTGTATTTAGGTCACATTGCCCCATAGAATGATGTAATTCAAAGAAAAATTATTCATTATTTCATCTTGAATTTTAAAAAAAATTATTAGACAAAGTACCAAGACTACTTTAAAATGATTTAGATGGTGTTTAGGTTTAAAATTATTAGAATCATAAAATAATACAGATAGTATCAACCTTATAATTCATCTAACAGTGGTTTTAATGAAAATACAATTAACTAATAAATATTCTTAACATTCACACATGCCTGGTACTTACTCCTCATCACCCCACCCCTGACCCTATATTGAGATGAACTTGGGCAGAGATGGGCTTTAGCATTTGCATTTTTTAAAAGTTTTATTGGTGGTTCTGTGATATACTGCTCATTTAAAACATGGGCTTCTAATCCTCTTATCTTATAAATGAAGACATTGACTTTTGCAAGGGGATGTGTATAGCTAGTGGCAAATTTGGACTTAATTTTATATCTTCTTGTTGTCTAATATAACCACTTTTAACAGCTCAGGTAAATTAACCTAAAAGAAAATCAAACGAAAAAGCACACTCAGTGTTCATGATCTTACTCTATGAAGATATTAACAATTTCAGTGGAAAAATATTCAAATGGAGCTCAAGGAGAGGCCCTAGCTCAGAAATTTTTAAGTCACATAATATGAGCATGTATTGAGCTCGGTTTTATTCTCATAACCCATCTTTGAAGTAGATACTATTATTATTCATACCAGGGGCCCAGTGCACGAATTCATGCACCTTGAAAGGAACTGTGGGCCACAAGGCTGCAGTGGGCACAGAGGGGGTCTCGGCCCATCCTCTGCACTCCTGCCTGGCTCCTTCCGCTGAGGTCCCTGGTCGCCTGTCTGCCGGCAGTCCCACTCCCACTGCTGCTGCTCCCATGCACTGATGCACTGGCCCCGCTCGCACCCACTGATGGCACAGAGTGATTGGGGCCTGATGGCACTGAGCAATTGGGGCCAGCGCCAGCAGCAGGTGCGAGCAAGGCCAGCACTGTCAGTGGGGTGCGAGCAGCAGCTGCTGCCCTGATCGCCCCTCAGGAGCAGGGGGAGGTGGAGAAGCCCTGATCAGGGCCACCACCAGGTGCTGGCAGTGGGTGTGAATAGCGGCTCTGGCGCCAGCACCGGGTATGAGCAGAGCCAGTGCCAGCAGCAGGTGTGAGCACCGGGCGGGACCATGGCATGGGAACAAAGAATTTTCAGTAACCACCAGAGACTCGCCCCAATGACAGTGACTGGCGCCCAGCCTTGGTCTGGCGCCCCCTCTCACCTGTTCCACTATCCAACCGTGGCCAACGCCCTGCATGTTCCACGCATGCCCCCTGGTGGTCAGCACATGTCATAGCGACCGGTTCGGTTGTTCTGCCATTTGGTCTATTTGCATGTTAGGGTTTTACATATAGAGATTTTACATTTTAAAAAATCTAAGGCAGGGAATGGTTGAATGACTTGAACAGTTGATAAGGGACAGAATTGTCTTTAAGGCAGTGATGTTTTAGAATCTTTGTGTTGTTTTAGAATCACCAGGCCTTACTACCTCTCACTGCCTTACTTTTTCTCTTGTTTGGTCATGTAAGGCAGAACCATTTTCGTATTGTATGTTGAGTTTGATGTATATATGCACATTCACATTGAGGTACAGTCATTTCTGATCTTGGGACTTCACTCCTCAATCTTGGTCAGTCCCCACCATCACATGGTAACACGTGTTCCTTTTCTCAATGAACATTTTGCCTACAACTACTTCATGTGGGTTTGTGTCTATGGTTTCTGTGGAAAATTTAGGAAGTTTCCCTGCCTGTGCCATGAAAGTGAAAGGAAATGCAAAGAGTTTCCCAGAGGCAATATCTATCTTATAGAAATTCGCTATCTATTTCTATGTTTCCTAATGATCAAAATCTATAACAGACAATAATGAATGCACAAATCTAGCAGCTTGGGCTCTAGGGTTTTTCTATTTTATTTTCTTAGGATTTCTGACATACTCCAAAGTAATTTTATATCCTAAAAGAATGAAAATAAAATTTTCCTATGTTCAGAAATTGAGCTGAAAAATGAGCAGAAGTACTCTAAATTATGATCAAATGACTGTTAAATTCTTGAACTATCCCCAACATCCTTAATCACCCTATTCTAATTCCCAGTATTTCATCAGATACCATTTGTCTATGAATAGAAGAAATTTATGTGGGCGGTTAGGTTGTTACTACATTAGTTATTATCATATGGTAACCTAAAATTAACATCATGTATAAATAAATGGACACTTGCCTTTATAGTATCAATAGGCTAATAGTTAAGCCTTCCTGAATTTCCTTTACAGTATCTTACTAAAGCATTATTCTAATTCCAAAACCAGATAAAAACACTACAAAGAAAGAGAATTACAGGCCAATATCACTAATAAACATAGATGTTAAAATCCTCAACAAAATTCTAGCAAATCAGATCCAGCATTACATTAGAAAGATCATACATCATGACAAGTGGGATTTATTCCAGGGATGCAAGGCTGGTACAATATCCACAAATTAATAAACGTTATAGATCACATAAACAAATTGATATACAAAAATCACATAATCAATAAAAAGTATCTTGGAAACAAATGACAATAAAAACACAACAATCCAAAATCTCTGGGACACAGTGAAAGCAGTCCTGAGATGGAAGTTCATAGCCCTATAGGCATACTTCAAAAAAAAATGGTAATAAATTATCTAACCCAACAACTTAAAGAATTAGAAAGAGAGCAACAAGAAAAGCCCAGAGTAAGCAGAAGGAAGGAAATAGTAAAGATCAGAGTGAAAACAAATGACAAGAGACAAAAGAAAAACACACACACACACACACACACACACACACACACACACAAAAAAAAAAAAATAACAATACAAAAGATGAATAAAATCAAGAGCTGGTTCTTTGAAAGGATAAACAAGATTGATGAACCTCTAGCCAGGCTCACCAAGAAAGAAAGAGGACCAAAATAAAAAAAAAATCAGAAATGAAAGAGGTGAAGTAACAACTGACCCCACAGACACACAAAGGATTATAAAAAAAAATACTATGAACAACTCTACTCCAACAAACTGGACAACCTAGAAAAAATGGACATATTCTTAGAAAAATACAAGCTTCCAAACTCGATCAGGAAGAATCAAAAAACATAAATAGGCCAATAACTACTGATGAAATTGAAACAGTAATCAAAAAACTGTTTTTAACAAAAGACCCGGTCCTTAGGGGAGTTTTACCAAACATTCAAAGAAGAACTAAAACCTGTCCTCAGATTATTCCAAAAAATTCAGGAGGAAGGAAGACTTCCAAGCTCTTTCTATGAAGCCAGCATTATCCTAATCACAAAACCAGATATAGACACTACAAAGAAAGAGAATTATAGGCCAACTAGAGGCCTGGTGCATGACATTTGTGCACTGGGGGATGGGGGGCAGGGTCCCTCAGTCTGACCTATGCACTATTGCAGTCCAGGGGTCCTCAGGGGATGTCTGACTGATGGCTTAGTCTGGCTTCCCGTGGAAAGACTCATGCCACCGACACTGTGCTCATCAGTCATCAGTCGCCTTCTGGCTGAGCAGCTCTCCCACTGTGGGGCAACTCCTGCATTGAACATCTGACCCCTGATGGTCAGTGTGCGTCATAGCAACCGGTCATTCCGCCATTTGGACAATTGGCATATTACCCTTTTATAATATAGGATATCCATGATGAACATAGATGCATTATATCAATTGATGCAGACAATGCATTTGACAAAATCCAACACCCTTTCCTGGTAAAAACCCTCAACAAAGTGGGAATAGAGAGCTCATACCTCAAAATAATAAAAACCTTATATGAAAAACCTACAGTCAACATAGTACTCAATGTGCAAAAACTAAAACAATTTCCCCTAAGGACAGGAACAAGACAAGGATGCCCATTCTCACCACTCCTGTTCAACATAGTACTGGAACTGCTAGCCATATCTGTCAGACAAGAAGAAGAAATAAAAGGCATCCAAATTGGAAAAGAAGAAGTAAAACTGTCATTATTCGCAGATGACATGATACAGTACATAGAAAACCCCGAAGACTCCATAAAAGAACTACTAGACCTAATAAATGAATTCTGCAATGTAGCAGGATACAAAATTAACATCCAGAAATCTGTGGCCTTTTTATACACCAATAATGAACTCACAGAAAGCAAAACTAAAAAAATAATCCCATTTACCATTGCACCAAAAATATTAAGATACCTAGGAATAAACTTAACTAAGGAGGTAAAAAAACAAACAAACACCTGTCAGAAAACTACAGGACATTGAAAAAACAGAGATAGAGGAAGACATAAACAGATGGAAGAACATATCGTGTTCATGGGCTGGTAGTATCAACATCATTAAAATGTCCAAACTACCCAAAGAAATCTATGGATTCAATGCAATCCCCATTAAAATACTAACAGCTTATTTCAAAGACCTACAACAAACTCTCCAAAATTTCATATGCAATTTTAAAAAGACCTGAATAGCCACAGCAGTCTTGAGAAAGAAAAACAAAGTTGGAGGGATCACAATATAAAATATCAAGCTATATTACGAAGTCACTGTTCTCAAAACTGCCTGGTACTGGCACAAGAACAGACATATAAACCAATGGAACAGAACAGAGACTCCAGAAATCAACCCAAGCCATTATGCCCAGTTAATATTTGACAAAGGAGGCAAGAGCATACAATGGAGTCAAGATAGGCTCTTCAATAAATGGTGTTGGGAAAATTGGACAGATATATGCAAAAAAATGAAACTAGAGCACCAACTTACACCATACACAAAAATAAATTCAAAATGGATAAAGGACTTAAACATGAGACGGGAAACCATAAAAATCCTAGAAGAATCCATAGGCAGCAAAATAGCAGACATATATCGTAGTAATATCTTTACTGATACAGTTCCTAGGACAATGGAAACTAAGGAGAAAATAAACAAATGGGACTACATCAAAATAAGAACCTTCTGCACAGCAAAAGAAACCATCAACAAAACAACAAGAAAGCCCACTGCATGGGAGAACATATTTGCCAATGTTATGTTCAACAAGGGTTTAATCTCCAAAATTTATAGGGAATGCATACAACTTAACAAAAGGAAGATAAGACAATCCAATCAAAAAATGGGCAAAAGACCTAAGTAGACACTTTTCAAAAGAGGACATACAAAAGGCCAGGAGACATGAAAACATGCTCAAAGTCACTAATCATCTGAGAGATG
>NW_005354508.1:61048-94119 GCF_000412655.1 Myotis brandtii | reverse complement strand
AAATGGATTTCCCATTTGACTGAGTAATCCCACTTCTAGGAATATATCCCAAGAAATCAGAAACACCAATCAGAAAGGATATATGCACCCCTATGTTCATAGCAGCACAATTTACTATAGCTAAGATTTGGAAACAACTTGAGTGCCCATTGGCAGATGAGTGGATTAAAAAACAGTGGTACATCTGCATGATGGAATTCTATGCTGCTATAAAAAAGGAAGGAATTCTTACCATTTGCAACAGCATGGATGGACCTGGAGAGCATTATGCTAAGCGAAATAAGCCAGTTGGAGAAAGATAAATATCATATGATCTCACTCCTTTGTGGAATATAATGAACAACATAAACTGATGAACAAAAATAGATCCAGAGACATAGAAACATCGAACAGACCATCCAACCTCAGAGGAAAGGCAGGGGAAGAGGGGGCAGGTAAGAGATCAATCAAAGGACTCGTATGCATGCATATAAGCATAATCAATGGACACAGACAGTAGGGGGGTGAGGGCTTGTGTTGGCTGAAGAGAGGTCAACAGGGAAAAGGAGACATATGTAATACTTTATACAATAAAGAATTTAAATTAAAAAATAATAAAAATAAAGTATCTTATTAAATTAAGTATAATTTTTACCATCAGACTTGAACATTCATTCAAATACCTGTTACTTAATTGAAAACTGTTCCAACTTTTCAAGAGTTAATATTACTGATAATAAATTTCATTTATTATCCTAAGCATCAAAGTGTTTTCCTTACGAATTTGTGGCACTCTTCAGGTTTGCTAAGTGCTTTGCTTTCCTGATTATTCTTAGCGTGTTATTCCTTGCTGGTGCTTTCTGAGATAAGGCAGCCCTTCGGCAATATGAATTATTGTTAATCCTTTTGTCTAGTGTTCATATTTATAACTAGAGGCCTGTTGCAGGAAGATTCCTGCAAGAATAGGGCTTCCTCAGGCCAGAGCAAAGCAGAGAAGGGAACAAAGCCCACCAAGGCAGGCTTTGCTCCCTTCTCTGCCACCTTGATTCCTCCCGCCGCCTTGATTCCTCCCGTCTCTGCTGCTGTCCTGCCCGGCTGCCCCGGGTCGCACATGGGAGGGCCAGATGGCAGCCGGGCAGGCAGCAGATCACTGCTGTCCCGCCCGGCCGCCCTAGGTTGCACACAGGAGGGCTGGATGGTGGTCGGCTGGGTGGCGGATCGCTGCTGTCCCACCCTGCCGCCTCGGGTCCCACAGGGGAGGGCTGGATGGTTGCAGGGCCAGCAGCGGATGGCGCTGTCCCGCCCTGCCTGCAGTATGCAGATTTAACAGCCATCTTTGTTGGGTTAATTTGCATACTCTTCTGATTGGCTGATGGGCGTAGTGAAGGTATAGTCAATTAGCATCTTTGTCTTTTATTAGTGTAGATAAGAGCCTTCAAGTTCAGAATTGCTAAGTCTATTTTTGGCTTTACTATGTTCTCTTTCTTTCTCTTCTTCTAGATCATTTCTTAAACTTTACAAATTATTGTAAGGGTTTCATTTTTACCTGTAGCTAATTCATCACCATTTTACATACATGTGATAAATTTTTAATAAAAATATGATCCAGACTTTCCCTCAGATGCCTAAAAAAATATAGTCTTGTGTTTACCATCCTACGAAATAATATCATCAATAAATTTAGAGTCACTTATTGTTGTAAATAGCTTTGAGCAACAATTAAATTATTAGTCAAATATTTTATTTAAAAGCCTCAATGATACAGGTTGCCTAGTGGTGAAGTTTGAGAAACATTTGGGAAAGTTTTTTGTATTGGCAATTTAAAAACTCATTCGAGAGAGATGAGAAAAACAAATCTTTTATACCCAAGTAGAATTTAAGAGTATATTTGTTAACATACCTAGTGGCTACCCAGCTACAATGCACTCCCCATTCCATTATTATGAGCTATATATTTTTATATCCATTTTTAATATGGAGACCTGCAGCAAGAAGTGCTTAGCATGGTGCTTAGCATTTTGAAATGCTATATTCATAGCAGAGTAAGAATTCATGATTCCTCTGCTATTTTGATTCATATAACTTCTCACTGGAACCTTTTTTTTACTAGGAGATTTTTTTAGTAATGAGAATGGATATTTCCCTTATGTGTAGGGTTTTAACTAACAGTTCCAGGCAAAAGGCCTTTATTTGACTAAGCCCACTTCATGTCTAGTTGTTTAAAAGGTTGGAGAACATAGAAGATATAGAGATAATTTAATAGTTTTTAAGTTATTTACTCCTTTTCTCTTCATCCTGTCCTCCAAACATTGCTTTTAGCTCTGCAGGAATCTAATGTGACTATTTGAGTTCCAAATCCTCTCCTACATAGTTTATAGTACAAGAACTGATGAAAAATTAAAAAAGCCAAAGATAAAGGGGAAAAGGCAGCATGATGTAGCCACAAACTTGTTCAGAGGTTTATTAAAACCATAACTTTCATGTTTATTGCATTTAAGAGACCCCTGACCACCATACTTCTTATCACTAAACTGGGAGTAAGCATTTACCAGACATTTGTAATCTCAAAATACACATTGTCTGAGTATTAGAAACTTACCGAGAGATTTATCTTTTGCAACTCTGGAACTCATGACTATTTTCATGAAAATTAGTGTGTAATGTATAGGCAATCTGGAAATCTGAAAATTACAAATATGTTCTGTTAGTTCTGCCTTTATATAATGCTATATTATTCCACTACTGTTTCAGGAAAAGAAAAAGACAGTTCTAAATTGGTGAAGGACTAAAGAGGACTTGCCTATAACACTGAAATGTTAAGGAACAATGTTATATTAAGCCTTTCTAAAACCCTTCTCATTAGTATTTCTTGATGTATCGAATTAGGATCTCGCAGGAAAGTTTATTTTAGCTGAATTCTATTTCCAATCAATACTCACTCTGATGAGGGAAGATTGACTCCCTACTGAATAAATTGAAAAGATAGTGCTGGGGGACCATTTATAACACATTTTAAATCTTTCCTCATTTATCACTACATAAGCACCTACTACTCTTTTTTTCTTTTTTCTTGTTTTTGTTCTTTTACTTGAATCCTCAACAATTTAATGAGGGGAATACAACTAATCCTATTTCATAGTAAGCTCAGTGAGATTAACCTGACCAAGCGTATTCCATATCCCATATATTTTCAAATATATTTTGGTGCCTCCCCAGGACATCTTTGGAATTAAAGTTGCATACCTGACTTTGATGTCCTGTTGGCATTTAATTTAGTGTTTGGGATGGAGGGTGAGTTCTGAAGCTCTCAGGGCTGACGTGGTCACTCCCCGTATATGAGAAGAGGGACTAATCCAAGTTTGGGCTTCTTTCTGCTTCCCTAGCCATGGTCTGGCAGGAGCCAGAAGGAAGAAAGGAAATTCCTCATTATTCTATCGATCCACAAATAATAGTGTAAACTAGAGGAAAAATAAGATCAAATGGAAGTACCAGAGTCACAAGGTCATTGGCCACTTAAAGGGCAGAACCAACCATGGCTGTCCCCTCCCCTACTACATGTGACCTGAAATATTTCCAGATGAAAGGGCTTGTATCAAAATAGAATGTTTTCAAGTTTTTTAATTTCTTTGATCTGTCTATATATATATGCATTTTGTTTTTTGTTTTTTATTTAAAATGTTTATTTTAATTATTTTTTCAACAGTAAAGGGAAGTCCTGTTCCCTGAGCACCTGCCATGGGCCAGGCTATGTGCCGACCCAACAGTAGCACCTTAAGAATGCACCTCAAGCCATGATGCAGAATGCATGCAGGTGGCATCCTGTTTTTATGCATATTCAGTATGGTTATGTTTGTGTTGGCCTCTTCATCTTTTAAATGGATGGTCCCCATATTTACTAGATGAAGAGGCCATTTTCTATTTCTTACTGAGGATAAAAGGATTCCCTATTTAAATGGAGAGTTTCTTTGGAGACTCTTGGAAATTCTAAGGACATAAACTTGAAAGTTGAAATAAGACCAACTATTCATTCTTCACTTCCTTCTTTAAACCCAGAAATTGCTGGCAGAAATTGTCCTCCTAGGATGCAGGGATTAGAGCCCTCCTCTCCTTTAACTAATTAATCCTGGGCCAAGAGGAAACAGTCTGCTGACAGCTGTGACCAGGGAAGAGGGTAAAGAACTGTTCTCTTGGATGCGATTCTAATTACTTGTACAGATGTCAGTAGCCAGCTTGCTGGAAGTGCCAATTCTACAGGGCCAGGGTCCCAAGTCTTAAATACCTGCAGTCCCGTGGCCCTACTGTGGTGTGTCCCAGTAATACTATAAGTTAAACATCACAGAAAATGCTTCTCAAACTAGAAAGTATTAATGACTTCTCATGCTGCCTCTGAGTTTTCAAATTTGTTGTACATATGCCTGCATTTGGAAAACCTACAATCTTATAAGCTCTTTCATGTATGAATTATTTTAAATGGGATTTTTTTTGTTTTTCAGATATATAATTCTATTATAACAGTTCCTGTATCTTTTCAAATGATAGCACATCACAAGATTGTGATGTATTAGCTATATCCACCACCCCCATGCTTTTCTAGTCTCTTAGCAACAATTGAAGCAAATTTAGGAGATGCCACCAGATTAGTCCGCTACCTTCTTTGAAGGGGATCTTGAAACAACTTTATATTATTGGGGGAAATCTCTCAAAAAAGCTAACTAATCTTCTAAAAAATTATTTTAAAGTAACTTAAAACCTTAATAGGCACTTCAGTTATGGAAATAACACAGATGAAGCATCCAGACCAGGTTTAACTCCCTTCTGCTACTTCATAGCTAATGGCCTTAGGAATAGCTCCACGACTCACCTTCAATTTGGTGAGGCCCTGTCACCTGCTGGGGTCTCGCTTATATGTCACATTTATCCTCACAATAGCCCTGTCCGTAGATCCTGTTGTTTCCCCCCTTCACAGATGAGCAAGCATGTTTTAGAGGAGGGCCTTGTCCAAGGACTTTCAGCTCAGACTTGACACATGAGGGTGTGAACCCAGGCCCACTGGCCTCTTCTCTCTGCCTCGTGGATTAGACTAGAGGGTCACCTCTAGGGCTACTTCTAATGTTAATTTGTTGGGATTCTATGATTTAAAATTTCTTCCGTATTGTTACAAAAAGTCAACTGATGAAGAAAGTTTAAGACAAATAACCATATAATTAGTATTTTTTTACTCAAGCACTCATTCTTTATAAATGCCTAACTGTGTCCCTCAAATCAATTGACTGAAAATATTTTGCTGAAGGGAATGATATAAATAAGTGTTTGTCTCTTCCAGCCATAGATGGATTTTTAACCTCTGTAATTCTTTCAAATCTCTGAATTTTTACAAAAGGATACATCCATAAAATTATATTGATTTTTGCTACAGCAATCTCAAAGCCAAGCCAAAAGTAATCAGAATAATTTTTAAAGGTTTTTCTTTGCTAGGGAGAGTGGATTCTCAGTAACAAAAATAAAGAAATCCTATATAATAAAAGCCTAATATGCTAAGTGTCTGGTTGTCCAGTCGGCCATTCAACCAATCAAAGCATAATATGCTAATGATATGCTAAGGCCACTCAACAGCTTGCTATGATGTACACTGACCACCAGGGGGCAGACAGTTCACCAGTCGACCAGTCACTATGATGTGCACTGATCACCGGGGGCAGTGTCTGATAGGTTAGCTTGCTGCTAGAGTCTGGCTTATCGGGACTGAGCGAGACAGTCCAGACATGCCCTGGAGCCCTCCTGCAGTCCCTCGTAGGCTGGCCAATTTCCCGCATCCCTCCCTGGCCCTGATCGTGTACTGGTGGGTTCCCTCAGCCTGGCCTGTGCCCTCTGGCAATCCGGGACCCCTCAGGGGATGTCGGAGAGCTGTTTCGGCCCAATCCCATAGGCCAGGCTGAGGGACCCCACTGGTACATGAATTCGTGCACCGGGCCTCTAGTTTATAATAAAACACAATAAATAAATAGTATATACATATACTCAATGAATACCTATTCCCACACCAGCAACATTATTTTCATTTCTACCTAGTACATTTCACTTAGCATATTTGTAACTTGGTACATGGATACTGGAGCCAGACTGTTGGAGTTTGAATCCTGCATTTGCTACTTACAAGCTATGTGACCACAAGCAAGTTTATTAGTCTCAATGTAAAATAGAGATTTCCTACAGCTACAATCATTTAATATCTATGCAGCACTTAGAACAGTGCCTGGCACATGAAGGCATTACCAGAGTATCAGTTTAGTAGTTACTGTTTTTGGAGATGAGATTAAGAAAAGAAGGGAGAGTTTTGTTTTTCATTTACCATTTCATTTTTTCATTTGTTTTATAAACTTTAAAATAAAAAATATAATTAGTTTGAAGTTAACCAACTCATATTCTACAAATATGTTTCATGTTGCTCTTATCCATTTTGTAATTTCTGATTGTGAGCAGTGATAGTTTTCACAGTACAGATATACTGAAAGATATGTGATTTGCCCTGAATACCACAACTTCCCTAGGAAGAATTCTCCTCACTCCCATTTTTTTTTTATATCCCCTTCTTCTATTTAGTACAGCTTGATGAAATAACAGAAACTACTATCCATCCCTAGACAAATCCACCTAGAAAGTAAATAAGATGGGAATGGATTACATTGTTTGCCTGGTTCTTTCAATCTCTGACCAAAAGGATCATGCTTTAGTTTTTCTCACAACAGCGTGGGGCAAAAGTAGGTTTACAATTGTGAGTACGAGAAACATTTTATTCTTGTATTATTATTTATTAATTATTGTATTATTTTCCATAAGAATAACTGTAACCCTACTTTTGCCTCACCCTGTATGTTTTTATAGTATGAAGGTAACATTTGCTTACATTAAATGTACAGTTACATCTTATTGGATAAGTGTATATACCTTTGTAACCATTACTTCAAATCATGATATAGAACATTCCACCACCCCAGCTAGTTCTCTTGAACTCCCTTCCTATCTGACCCACCAGCCCTGTTCTCAAAGGTAGACACCGTGTGACTGTTATCACCAAGATTTGACTAATCTTAAACCTCATATAAATGGAATTATACATTATGTACACCTTCCTGTCTGACTTCTTTCATTTAACATAATGTTGCTGAGATAAATGTATTAATAATTTTATTTTAATTGCTGAGTAGTGTTCCATTGTTAGGATATATCACATTATTTTAATCCATTCTCTTGTTTATGGACATTTGCATAGTTTCTATTCAGGGTATTATTAAAAATATGGCTAAAATCAACATTCTCAAACAAATGTTTTGGTGGGCATATACATGTTTTTATTCTCTTGGGTAAATATCTAGAAATGGAATTTTTAGGTCATAGGGTAGATATTTGTTCATGAGAAATTACCAGACAGCTTTCCAAAGTATTTGTCCTTTCTGCGATTCCCACCAGCAGTATATGAGAGTTTCAGTTCTTTCACATCCTCACTTGAATTTGGGGTTGTCATTCTGTTTAATTTCTCTCACTCTAGGAAGGATGGCATGATATCTAATTTTTGTTTTAACTCACATTTCGTTGAGACCTAATGATTTTAAAGTCTATGTGCTTATTGGTCATCTTATTTTGTGCAGCAAATATTTAAATCATTTGCCAATGACTTCATCGGAATTTGTCCTTTTATGATTGATTTGTAAGAATTATTTGCATATTCCACAAAAGTCTTTTGTCATAATTAAATTTTGAATAGTTTGTCCTAGTTCGTGGCTGGATTTTTCCTTTTATTAATGCTGTTTTTGTTGAACAAAAGTTTTTCATTTTGATAAAAAAACTTCTCAATTTTTTCATATAATGTTTAGTGCTTTCTATGTCCCCTCTACAAAATCTTTGCTTTTCCCAAAATAGTACATATATTTTTCTATGTCTTTTCTGAGAAATTTTATAGTTTTAACTTTTACATTAAGGACATAATACATATAAGATTTTGTGTATGGTACAAGGTAAAGGTGGTGTATTTGTTTGTTTGTTGCTTTAGTTATATATATTTAACCAGTCATTCCAGCACCACTTGCTATAAAGACTTTCTTTTCACCTTGGCGCATAATAATGATAATAATGTGAGTCCTTCAACTTTGATATTCTGTTCATGTTAACAATTTTATTTCTGTGCACTTCCATATAAAATTTAGCAACTTGTTAATTTCTACCAAAAAAGATTATAAAACTTTAGGGATTGTGGCTGCTTTAGATTTATAGATATATTTGGACAGATTTTATATCTTAAAAATATTTAGTTTCCAGCCTGGACAGGTTGGCTCAGTGGTTGAGTGTCCACCCATGATCTGGGCACAAGTCCTGGTTGCAGGCTCTATCCCCAGTAGGGGGCGTGCAAGTGGCAGCCAATCAGTAATTCTGTCTTATCATTAATGTTTCTATCCCTCTCTCCCTTTCCCTTCCTCTCTCTGAAATAAATCAAAACATATTTTTTTAAAAATTTAGTTTCCCGCCCTGGCCAGTGTGGCTCAGTTAGTTGAGTGCCATCCCATGCACCAAGAGGTTGCTAATCCCATTCTCAGTCGGGGTGCATGCAGGAGGCTAGTGATCAATGTTTCTCTCTCGTTGATGTTTCTCTCTCTCTCTCTCCTTTCATCTCTCTCTCTCTCTAAAAGAATCAATAAAACATATTTTAAAAATATATATTTAGTTTCCCAATCCATGAATATCATACATTTCTCCATATAATTTTTTTCCATTTTTTCTTAGCAATATTTTACAAATTTTAATGCAGATATTGGACATCTTATAAAATTCATACATGGTTTTATGTATTTTTCAGATATTATAAATGCAAGTATTTTATAATTTTTATTTTCCACTTTATAGTAATATATGGTATTATGATTAATATATGTTATAAATTTACCTTTATTGTTGAAAGTATTACAGATGTTTCCCTTTTTTCCCCATTCACCCCCTCCACCCCACTCCTGCCTTCCCCCATAATTAATATCTTCCTAATTTCATTTGTTAGTTCTATTAGTTGTTTTGTGGATTTCTTAAGATTTCTATCAAAACAATCATCTGCCAATAGAGGTAATTTTACTTTTTCTCTTCTATTCTATATGTCTTTTATTTTTCTTGCACTCATAGAGAGCTCTAATACAATGTTGAATAGAATGTTGACGGCAGGCATCTTTATTTTTTAATATATTTTTATTTATTTCAGAGAGAAAGAGAGAGGGAGAGAGAGATAGAAACATCAATAATGAGAGAGAATCATTGATCGGCTGCCTCTTGCATGCCCCCTTCTGGGGATTGAGCCTGCAACCCGGGCATGTGCCCTTGATGGGAATCGAATCTGCTGAGCCAAACCGACCAGAGTGACAGCAGACATCTTTACATGTTCCTGATCGTACAGAAGGAATTATTCAGTATTTCCCACTATGGATGATGTTAGCTGTATGTTTTTCATATGTGCCTACCCAGAGTTAGTCAAACTGTAAGGTTGAGGACACAGTCCTCCAAATTGCCAAGTCTGTTCAAGATTTCTGACCCCAACTGCAAGGATTTAGGGTACAAACACAAAGCTAGAGGGAAGAATCCATTTAAGATTGCCCTCATTTCTGACATCAACTCAAGTTTGATGGGTTTCCCAAAACCATCTTCAGGTTTGGTAATTTTCTAGAAATACAGAACTCACTAAAACCTATTATACTCGTAGGTTTATTATAATTAAAGGATTGACTAAAATTGACCAAGGGAAGAAAAGTATAGGGTAGAGTCTGGGAAGGTTCCATATGTGATGTATCCTTTGTCCTCAGAGATGTGTTACTTTACTGGTATAGATGTGTTGCAAAAGTATGGATTTTGCCAATCTGAGAAGCTTACCAAGCTTTAGTGTCCAGAGTTTGTATTGGGGCTTTATTATGTAGGTTTGATTGATTAATTGTCCACGTGGATGAACTCAGTCTCCAGCCTTTTACTTTCCCAGTCTCAGGCTGATATCTCATGTCCAAAGTCACCCAAATGCTTATAGTTGTTCTCTCAGCTGGGGCCACCCTACAACCTAAGACTAGTGGGCGTTTATGCCCCTTACTGGGGCATTTCCTCAGCATAAACTATCAGGTGTGACCTAAGAGGCTCACCATGAGTAAGGTGACTCCTATCACTCAGAAAATTCTAACTATTTAGAGGTTATCTCCCAGGAACTAAGGACAAAGGCCAGACCTCTTTTTGAGCAAGGCCAAATTCTTTACTACACAATGTCCTGTAACAGGTTAAAGAAATTTTCAATATTCCTATTCCTAGATTGCTAAGAGTTTTTATCATAAATCACTGTTGAATTTTCTCAAATGCCTTTTCTATATTACATTATATTTATATTTGTTATTTCTACAAATAATCATTTATTCTCATTTTTTATTCTTAAAAAAATGATAAATTTCATTGATTGACTATTGAATTCTAAGCCAGTGTTGCATTCCTGTAATAAATCCAAGTCTTTATGATGTGTCATAATTTTTATATATTGATGGATACAATTTGCCAACATTTTATTAAGGATTTTTTCTCTCTGCATTCATGAGGAATATTGATCTGTAATTTTCTTTTCTTGTGATATCTCTATCAAGTTTTGTTGCTAGGATAAGGTGAGCTTCATGAAATGGCTTGGAAAGAGTCCTGTCCTCTTTTTTACTGAAAAAGTGTTACTTTCTGAAAAGTTTCATATGTTTTAATGGTGAAACCACATGGGCCTAGAGCTTTCTTTATGAGAACTTGTTTAAAAAAATAATAATAAATGGCCCTAACTAGTGTGCTCAGTGGATAGAGCATCAGCTCCTGCACTGAAGGGTTGCGGTCCAGGTCAAGGGCACATACCTGGATTGCAGGTTCCATCCCTAGCCCCAGGGCTCATGGGGGAGGCAACCAATCAATGTTTTTTTTCTCATTCTCTAGAGTTGATGTTTCCCTTCTCTCTCTCTCTCTCTCTCTCTCTCTCTCTCTCTCTCTCTCTCCCCCCCACTCTTTCACTATCTCTAAAAATAAGCAATGTCATCGCTTCTCGGCCTTTTGGCTAAGATCAAGTGTAGTATCTGTTCTTATCAGTTTAAAAATAAGCAATGGCAAAAATAAATATTCTCAGATGAGGATTAACATATATGTTAATAGAAATAAAGTTGCTACTTCTTGTATAAATTTTGGTTTTTCAAGAAAAATGTTTTCTTCATTTAAGTTCTTGATATTTTTGCAAAAAGAAAAGTTATACATAGGATTCTCTTATCCTTTTTTTTGCCTGTGGTTGTGTAGTGATAACACTCTTTTTCTAATATTGTTATTTTGTATTTTGTTCTTTTATCTTGCTTAGTCTTTTTAAGGGAGTTATCAATTTTCCTAATATTTTAAAAACTCTTGGCATTGTTTTTATTTCTATTTCTTATTTCCCATTTTAACTACTTTTGCTCTTATATTACTGTTTTCTTTCTTCAAGTTATTTAGAGTTTAACTTGCTCTTCTTTCTCTGATTTCATAAAGGAAAAAAATTTAGATCATGGATGTTAGCCTTTCTTCTTTTATAACACAAGCATTTAAACTATTAATTTAATCTCAGCACTCTGTTAATAACATTCCACAAATTCAAGTATGTTGTATTTACATATTTATTCAGTTCAAAATATTTTTAAATTCCTTTTGTGGTTTCTTATCTGGAGTCATGTAACTAGAACTGTATTAAATTTTAAACATTTCTCATTTAGTTCTGTTTTGTTAAGACAACTTCCTCTGTATGCTTATACTCTTTTAAAATTCATTGAGATTTATTTGTGGGGTTTTGTTTGTGGGGGTGGTTGGGGGGTTGAGCTGGTATGCAGGCATGCAGTATTTCCTGGTAGATGCTATGTTGGCCCTTGAAAAAAATGATTTGATTATTGGTGGGTATGGTGTTCTATAGCTGTATGTTGGGTCAGGTTAGATAATAATTTGTTAAAATATTATCTTTATAATTTTTTTCAATTATATAAAATCACTTTACATATAAAGTAAGGATATAAGCATACATTTCCAGTGCTAAAGCCACCCAGTACTAGCTACTTTATTAAGATCATGTATAGTGAATTTTGATTCATTAATCCTATCAGCTACTGAGAAAAGGTCATTAAAGTCTCTAAATGAGATTGTGTATTTGTCTATGTTTCCCTCAAGTACTGTCAGTGTTTGCTTTATTCTCTCATTAGGCACACACACTTATAGTTGTTATGACTTTTTTAGGTGTTAAACCTGTTATAATTGTGAAATATCTCTCATTATCACTGCAATATTGCTTGTGTTGAATTTTACATTGCCTGGTATTAATATAGCCACATGGCATCCATAAGCTTACTGGTTACATGTTTATCTTTTTCTACCCTTTTATTTTCAGTTATTTATCTCTTTATGTATATTTAAAGTACATCTCATATACAGTAAGGCTGATAAAACTATGACTCCAGGCTGCTGCCTAATTTTGTAAATAAAGTTTTATGGGAGCATAGCCACTGTTGGTTGCTTCATACTACACTGCCAGAGTTGAAGAGTTGGAACAAAAACCATGCAAGCCTAAAATATTTTCTATCTGGACCTTTCAGAAAAATAATTTAACCCCCGCTCTCAAGCATTTTCTTGTCTTACATAGTATAGTCTGACAATCTCTAACTTTTAATTGGCTATTTTAGCCAAGTTACATTTGACTTAACTATCGATATAATTAAGACCACTCTCTCCCTATTTGTTCTCTTAGTTGTCCTATGTTCCTCTTTTCCTGCTTTCAGGTACTCAAATAAGTTTTAGTATTGCATTTTTATTGCTCTACTGGTCTTTTAACCCTACCTCTTTGTATTCTTTTATTATGGTTGTTCTTGAGATTACAATAATGACTCTTAACTTATAACACTCTATTAGAATAATCAAGGTACATATTTATGCATATGATTTTGTGCAATTTTATCTGAAAAGATTATAGTAAGACATCACTCAAGTTTTGTCATTCTATGTAGTATTCTCTATATTTTACTTGTCTGTAAAACAGCGGCTGGGTATCTAGAACACTAATATAAGGAACAGTAAAAGGAAATAAATATAAACATAAGCAACCAATTGCATATTTTGTGTGTTACATGTATTATATACTATATTCTTACAATAAAGTTAGCTGGAGAAAAGAAAATTTTATTAAGAATATCATAGTGAAGAAAAAACACATATACAGTGAGGTCAGTTAGTTCGGTTCATCAAATACCTTCTGACCACCTACCATATTCAGTCAGTGTATAATATGCTATGGGTAAATAGAAGTAAAACATGATCCTTACTTGCAAGAAGCTATACTCAAATTGAGAAGAATAAAGAGTGTGCCCATACTTTGAAGTGTCATGAGATAGATGGCTGGAGATATGGATGAAAACTCTCCAAAGAGATGGATCTCTGTATTTCAGGGGTAGAGATCGTGGGACTTGCCAGAATCTTAATCAGAAGCCTTGGAGGGTCATGCCTTAAACCAGAGGAACACTGGGTCTTACTAAAACTGCAGCTGAGCCTCAGCCTAACTTAAGCTCTGATTGAATTGGAGTCATCAGCCCCTCACCCTGCCTACTTAACAAAGGAAAGGGGGCCTTATCTCTTGGAAAAGAACATTATTTGCCATCTCTGCAGTTCATTTATACATGGTGTCATACAAAATGCTCTAGATATGCAAAGAGTCAAGAATATGCAATCAATAATCAAGAGAAAAGGTAGACAAGCAGATTCATGCATGGTTTTGATACTATAGTTAACAGACAAGGATATTAAATAACTCTAATATCTTGAAAGTGGAAGAAAATATGGTCATTGGAGATTAATGGAATAGAGAATTTAAATGTATTTTAAAAATATTTTAAAATCAAATTGACACTTTAGACCTGAAAATATATATTGAAAAATAAGTCTTGGGTGGATGAATTTAAAAACAGATTGGCCACAGCAGAATACAAGAGAAGTAAGCTAGAATACATATCAATGGAAATCACCCAGATTGAAGCACAGAAAGGAAAAATAATAGATAAGACACATAAGAAAATAAGAGATGTGGGACAACACACAAAGATCTAACAAGTATAAGTGAAATCCCAGAAAGAACAAAGAGCAAGGATGCTGGGGTCCAACCCCAGCAGGTCCAGGGGTCCCCAAAGGTGTGGACGGAGTCGAAGAAGGAAGGACACGGAGGTAGCTTCAGTTGATCAGCATAGTTGGGTTCTCTAGCCAGGATCTCCATCCAAGTTCTATCCAGGTTCTCCAGCCAAGTTCTGTAGCCAGGTTCTGTCCAGGATCTTTTGCCATGTTCTCTCGATAGGTTCTGTCTCTAGGTTCTGTCTGTCTAGGTTCTTCAGCCAGGTTCTCTCGCTAGGTTCTGTCTTCTGTTGTCTTGTTACATCTGTATTTATACCAGTTGATTTTAATCCTATCAATTTCTATTCCAAAGGTTAGGCCGTTTCTTATCTCCATTCCAGGGAGTAAAGATTATGTAGCTTAAGCATGATTGTTCGTAGTTAAAGTGATTAACTACCCGCCTGGCACTTAGTTAAGGGGTTTTATTCCCTCCCTAACTTCAGGGAAAAATCCCTACCTGGGGAAACAACCTTTCTCGGAGAGGAAAGGTTGACCTTGGTTAAAACACATAGTGCCAAGAAGGGGAGCAAACATATTAAGAACAGTATGCCATATACGCCAGGTCCCTTGAAACATATGCTGTGCAGATGTTTCTTCCCTGCAGCGACTGTGTCAAGCAGCAAGGATGGACCGGCTCCCGGCACAAGAATGCCCACCACTAGTAAAATATATAAATGAATTATTTATTGAACCAATGACAAACTATACAACCATGAGAATCAAAACCTACACTACATACAATATTATATATGAATGTCACAAACTTAGGTTGTGGTTAAATAAAAGACAGAAAAAAGTGAATGCATGAGGTATAATTCCATTTATATTCACATTACAAGAACAGGTAAAACTATTCTGTGAGAACTCAGGACTGTGGTAACTTTGGGGAGGCAATAGTGAGTGGAAGGAACATAATGTACTTCAGGGTCTGCAATTGTTCTGTTTCTTGAGCTGGGTACAAGTTGCATTCATGCATGCAATTTTTGAAAATTTATTGAATTTTACTTTTATTATTGGTACATTATTTTATATCTATATAACTCTTCAACAAAACAAATCTTAAAGGATTTGTAGGTTTATAGAAAGTCTAGGCCTTAAAATAGGTCTTAGAGAGCATCCTAAATCACCACCCCTCATATTTTACTGTTGAGGTTACTAAGATTTTATTATGCATTAGTTAAGTAATTTTTTAGCAAAAGAGAATAGACCTAAAATCACCTAATATATATATATATATATATTAGAATGTAGATGGTATATATACACACACACAATTATATACACATTATTCTTTTATTTGCCTGGAAAATATATATGATAAAGAAGTTGTCATTCAGTATGATGTACCATTTTAGTACAAGATAGAAGATATTTATGTGATATATAACTCAAGATATAGACTCAAACTTACAGCATGGTCTCATTTACATTTTTAAATACCTTTCTCATAAAACGCTATCACATATAGAACTTAATCATGTTGACAGAGTTTGAGATTGCTCTCTTGCTTTTATGCATAGATTTAGAAGGCTGTAATTTAAGCTAAACTAAGGATTTTTAAGTCACAAATTAAATTTATACTAAATATAATGAATGTTCCAGTTTGAATGAGCTGTATGTCTTTATCTCACTTGGACCAATGTCATACACCATTATAACACTTTTTCTGGTAAAATTGTGATTTTTAGCAAATGAGCTCAGAAATTTTATTTAAAGAATAGAAATACTTTGAGGGAAATTGGAGTTTTCTACCCCAGCTTCCATAACCAAGAGATACATCTAGTATTCAATAATTTCTTAAAAGTAGAAGAATTACTAGGAATTATATGGCAATAATAATTTGAAGTGCCATATCACTGTGGTTCCCCTGATGTGCTTAAAACAGGGAGTGAGGGAGTTAGGGAAAGAAAAAAGGGAGGGAGGGAAGGAAGGAAACAGGAAAGAAGGAAATGATACACTCTTAGATACAGTGATGATTTCTCCTGAGTGGTCACAAAACCAAAGAATTTGGCTGCGGGTTTAAGAAAACCTGGTTTCAGTGCTTAAAGGATAGGACCTAGTCAATCATATGTAACCATGGCAACCACTAGGGAAGTGGTTCTCAAACTTTAGCTTGCAGCAGAACCACTAGGTCTTGCTTATCATAGATTATATGCCCCATCTGCATTTTCTGTTTCCATAATTCTGTTGCTGATCTGGGACCACTACTTTTTTTTTTTTAAATATATTTTATTGATTTTTTACAGAGAGGAAGGGAGAGAGATAGAGAGTTAGAAACATCGATGTGAGAGAAACATCGATCAGCTGCCTCCTGCACATCTCCCACTGGGGATGTGCCCGCAACCCAGGTACATGCCCTTGACCGGAATTGAACCCGGGACCCTTGAGTCCGCAGGCCGACGCTCTATCCACTGAGCCAAACCGGTTTCGGCTGGGACCACTACTTGAGAACCACCACAGTAGAGCTGCTTTAGCTTCTGCTGCTGCCAATCTTCTGTCATAAATCTCAGTCTCTTTCTAACCTTGCATTTGATTTACCCAATAAAATAAAATCCATAAGCAAAGCTACAGGGGATTGGCTCAACCTGGATGCATAATAGGGGATGCTAAAAAGGGAAAGGCCCTAAGGAAACTCCCTCAGAAAATTTTTGCCAGAAACTATTTGCACAGAATGAAAATTTTGACTAAAAAGTGATAATAATTACTTTCCAGAAAGTGGAGAGAAAACCCAGCCAAAACCATGAGGCAACTAAGTATGTGTAGTCTGTGTTCAAAATAATAGATTTATATTTCTCTTAGCATTTATTTAATTCAATCCAACTGTCAAAGTCATTTCATTGGAATGGGTCCTGTTACCAATCAAGGCTCACAGATGTGGAATTGTTCATTCTAGTGGTTTGCCTATATTAGAGGTAAAACATGTGCTTCTCAAAGATACATTAATGTGAACCCTAAATTTCAAAAAAGAAAATGTTTGTGTCAATGTAATAATGTTTAATTAATTCCTTTACAGGACCGCATCAAAACATGTAAACAAGGACCTTGGTAATCTGGAGGAAAATAAAAAGTTAGAAGAAAACAATCACAAAACAGAAGCCTAAGAGAGAAACTGTTCTTGTTGTTGTCCAGGTAAGTGAGCTGTGTGTGGTTTATAGAAATAATTCCCAGTAAAGAATGAAACACCCTAAGAGATGAAAGGGAAAGCCTTGACAGTAAATGCTTCATAATTGAGGCTTTTAAAACAGGAAGAGAGCTTTTCAAAAGCCAACTTTGGTAACTCAGATGTCTTCAAAAGAATGAAATCTCAACCATTTCCATATCCTCCAAACAAATAATCATTATCCTCTGAATAATTAAAATCAATTTTGAGATTTTAACATTTAATTAGCATTTTGTATTCTAATGTCAAAAATTTTGTTGAGTGCAAAGAAGCTTAATTTTATAAACTGTGTTTTCGTTGGATGAGCGCTGATTCTACTAATTTAAAATTATTTTTAAAAACAATTATGAAAATAATTTTTAAATATAAAAATTTTAATCCAAGGATTTAAGATATTAAAAGTATCAGAGTGTTTATACAGCCCTCTCAAATCATGTTAATGAAAAGACCAACAAGTTTGTGTATACACACATACATACACTTTTGCAGATAGTATGTATATTATATACTAATGTGTATGGATATATGTGTCTGTATATGCACATATATATCTATATAATAAAAGCCTAAGTGACCGTTATGGCGGAACGACCAGAATGACAAGTCGTTATGATGTGTACTGACCACCAGGGGGCAGACGCTCAATACAGGAGCTGCCCCCTAGTGGTCAGTGTACTCCCACAAGGGGGAGCACTGCTCAGCCAGAAGCTGGGCTTATGGCTGGTGAGCACAGTGGCGGGAGCCTCTCCCGCCTCTGCAGCAGCGCTAAGGAGCAGTGAGCCGAGCAGTAAGGAGCGAGCAGGCGGGTGGTAAGGAGTGAGGGGTCCCGGACATCCCCCAAGGGGTCCCGGACTGCGAGAGGATGCAGACCGGGCTAAGGCCCCCCCCCTCCTCTAGTGCACATATTTCGTGCATCGGGCCTCTAGTATGCATATAATATATATACACTTGTTATGTGTATTGCATATATTTATATGTAATTTATGTGAGTGTGATTCTTTTAAGATAAGTCATTTGGGCACATTATTCTGCGTGTCCTTGAGTGAGAATAACTGTTACTGTTGCTGACTCTCTGAAGTTAAAATCCCCAACAACCACAGTAAAACTTTGGATCATTATACATAAGCCATAGTCACAATTTGAGCATGTCACCCAAATTAATCCCATAGAGAAGATATGGGGCCTGGGAAAGAATTGTAATTGGGTGGATGCACACAGGAAAGAAAAATAGAATAATTTAGGTAAGACACTTTTAAAATCTGAAAAATAGGACCTCAAACTGATTGGGAGAAAGAAGAGCTGGATTCTTTCCCCCTATTTGCCTTTCATTGGAAGCAAGGCAGGCAGCATTTCCACCTGTGGTGTTTTTTCTTTCTGCTTCTCTAGGGTTCACTCCTCCATCTTTCATAAACATAGATTTTTACCTACTGTTATCTTCAAAATGGGATAGAGTAAATCCTCAAAGGAAAATTGAGCACGAAGACAAAGCCCACAAAAAAGTGTGATTTGAAGGGATATGTGAATTTTTTAAACAGAATGAAATGTTTTTCCGAAAACCTTTATGCTCTTCACATGAATTAAGCCATTTTCATAAAAATAAAGACACTCACCTATTCCAAAAAAATTATTTGCAGAAGGGGCATAGCAATGCCTGGCATTACAGATGGGTTCAGGGACAATGAAGTTTTATGAAAGTCCCCTATAAAGTAATTCCTGTCACTTTTTAGTACAAAGCATCTGTTGATGGTGAAAAATGATTGCTATGGTAACTTACTAAATTATGTTTTTTTTCATTATTTCAGAGAAAAAAACTATATAGGCCAATTGAAGCATGAACGTGGATTGTATTTAAGACATATACAAAGACATTGACAGCAATTCATGGTTCAAATATTAAGCAGTTCATTTTACCAAGCTGTCACAGGATCTTAGAGAATTATCTCAAGTCAAACAATGAAATGAAATTGCAAACAATAACAACAAGTTTTGGTAGCCATGATGATAGGTCATATGTTGTGTTTGGTTTGATTTTTTTTCTGTAAATGTCTGCACTGAGGATTTCCTTTTGTTTGCCTTTTATGTAAATTTTTTACGTAGCTATTTTTATACACTGTAAGCTTTGTTCTGGGAGTTGCTGTTAATCTGATGTATAATGTAATGTTTTTATTTCAATTGTTTATATGGATAATCTGAGCAGGTACATTTCTGATTCTGATTGCTATCAGTAACGCCCCTAAACTTTTTTCACAAGCCCCTAACTCCCAAAGGTGGCAGCTTGTGAGGACTGGGAACACACACATTGCCCAATTACAAAACTGTGGTTTTATCATGAGAGGGGGAGGCGGAGAGTCAGATTGATAAGCCCTGGATGAGCTGATGCTGCGTATGCACCACCAGCTGGCTCTCAGAAGGAAATCTCACATGCATATGGACGCACATACGTAATAACGGTACTCCCAAACCGACAATTTTGCCTATACCGAAAAAAAAAAATAACATTACAGAATTTGGGTAGCACTTTAGAGACATCTGCTAGGAAATTATTTTCTGTCAGAAGAAAGGAAAAAAAAAAAACAATGTGTGAGAGACAGTTTGGAAAAATCATGGATAACATTTCCATTTTCATAGATCAGAATGTAAATCACTGTATTTAAAAATTGGTGTTAAATCCTTTGGGTTATCCACTGCCTTAAAATTATACACATTTCCTTTTAAAAAAGATATCAGTCAGAATTGGAGATTTTTAACAGTGGTCATTATCAAAGCTGTGTTATTTTCCACAGAATATAGAATATATATATTTTTTTCGTGTGTGTTTTTGTTAACTATGCTACAGATATTGAATGCACCTTGAGATAATTTAGTGTTTTTAACTGGTACATAATTTATCAAGCAGTACATAAAAGTGTAATAATAAAATGTCTATGTATCTTTAGTTACATTCAAATTTGTAACTTTATAAGCGTGTTTTATGCTTGAGGAACTTTATAGGGTGGTAGTATAAATGGAAACTTTTTGAAGTAGACTGGATATGGGCCAGTAGCTACTTGTGACTAGACTTTTAAACTTTGCTCTTTCAAGCAGAAGCCTGGATTCTGGGAGAACACTGCACAGCCATTTTTGTCCCAAGATTTACATAACTTTGTAGAAAAAGAAAATGAACATCAGATTCCCAGGTATAGAACTGTGTTCTTGGGAGAAAGAGGAAAACTGGTGTTTGTTTTTTATATTGATGGAATAAAAATTATGAAGGCAATGAAAAATAAATTAAAGATGGATATTAGGAATAATATTTTGCCACTTCTGCATTGTTTAGAAACACATGTTATTGTACATTTGTAAACCATTTACTATCTGGGCAATAGTATCTCAGTTTAATAAAAGCTTCCTGTAGTGCATTGGTATGAATTAAATACATAAAATATCTTATTAGACTCAAAGCTGTGTAAAATATTATGGGAGGGGGGAAAAACATGTTATCTTGCCTCTAAACTTTCATTTATTGAAGTTTTATTTGGCAGAAAAAAAATGAATCTTGGTCAATATTTAAACCAAAGTGAAAGGGGAAAAACCAAAGTTATTTGTTCTGCATGGCAAAGCCATTCTGTTATCTCTCTGTAAATACTGTGACTTCTCTGTTTTCTCTTTTCTTTAGAATTTTGTTAAAGAAATTCTAAAATTTTTAAACACCTGCTTTCCACAATAAACCATGAACACTAAAATGAAGTCACTTTCATATAAATACTTTTTCTTTTGGTGTGGGAGATCAAAGGTTCAAAGTCTAACTCCTAGGGGATATTTGCAGAAAGAAGCAATGCGACGATAGAAAGAGAGGGTTATGTACCGTTATTTCTTGGCTTTCATTTGCTGTGGTTAACTGAGTCCGAAAACAGGTGTCGGAACCTAGAGAGCAGAACATTCACAGCACAGAGCTCTGGACGGAAAGCAGAAAGTTTACCGGGAAACGGGGGACAACATTAGAACTATTGATCCATGCCCGGATGAGCAGGAAAGCTTGTGTGTGTAACGGCAGAGGTGTGCACAGCGAGGCTGGGAAGGAAGATCATGCACAATCCTCAACGTCCGAGGTTGCGTCTCTTCAGTTTAACTCTTCGGCAGCAGGAGACAGGTTTTGCCAGTTCACGTTTCACTTCCAATCTTTGATTACGGGAAATGTATGTGGAAATGGATTAACATACCCGTCTAAGCCTAAAAGATAATAAAACTGAAATATGTCTTCACATATCTCTCACAGCTGTCTGCCTCTTGTCTAAACTAGGATGTTTATGTATAGAAAATAGTTGTCTTTATTAAACAGTAGAAAACTCATTGTGACTCTTCATCTCTATGGAGAGGGAATTCAGCAAAATGAAATTGTCTACACCTTCCTATTCTGCCACCTGAGCCAGTCCTAGATTTTACCTAAAATTGGTTCTATAATGTATGTGTCTCTATCTTCAGAGATAGGATCATACTTATTGTGGGTGTCCCATGTGGCTGTCCTAGGAACATAATTAAGAGGACATGCTCCTCTTTCTTTGCTTCTATTATTAACACGCCATTCAGTTTACCATTGAAAATTACTGAGGCATGAACTTTCATAGCAATTCTTTCCCTTTAAAATAAGGTAAAGTCAGCTGTAAACATCGGAGAAAAAAGTTAATATTTATTGAGCCCATACTGTGTGCTAGGGCCAATCATACATTATCTTATTTAATCCTTACTAGTTGCAAATAGTGTTAAATACCCCTCCCCCCGAATTTAATAGCTGAAATCTAAGGTTTAGAGAGGTTCCATAAGCCCCAAGCACATTTAGCTTCTAAGTAGGTAAGTTGGTATAAAAACCAGATCTGATTCTAAAGGCCATGCTTGGCCCAATCTAGTAATAGTTTCCAAACTTCTTTAATCAAGAAATCCTCCTTTTTTATAATATTTAAAATTGGGAAATATTAATTGACACATGAACTGGTTATACCATCGATAAAGGCTAGAATAGGCCAATATTATATAACTAGAGGCCTGATGCACAAAATTTGTGCAAGAGTAGGCCTTCCTTCCCCCAGCTGCCAGTACTGGCTTCCCTCTGGCACCAGGACCTGGGCTTCCCTCTGGCACCTGGAACCCGGGCTTTCCTTGCAGCCACAGCTTCATCCAGAAGGTCGTCTGAAGGATGTCCAGTCTAATTAGCATATGACGCTTTTATTATTATAGATTTTCCAGCTGAGTTTGGATGATTAGATATTTTATTAGATACTAGAGGCCCAGTGCACGAAATTCATGCTCAGAGGGAGGGTTCCCTCAGCCCAGCCTGCACCCACTCCAATCGGGGACCCCACAGGGATCGGGCCTAAACCAGCGGTCGGACACCCCTCTCACAATCTGGGACCACTGGCTCCTAAAAACTCACCTGCCTGCCTGCTGATTGCCCCTAACCCATCTGTCTGCCTGCCTGATCACCCCTAACCTCTCTGCCTGCCTGCCTGATCACCCCTAACTGCCTCTGCCTGCCTGCTTGGTTGCCCCTAACTGGCCTCCCCTGCTGTCCTGATCTAGCCCTCAACTGCCCTCCCCTGCCAGCCTGGAAGCCCCCAATAGCCCTCCCCTGCCAGCCTGATCTCGCCCCTAACTGCCCTCTCCTGCCAGTCTTATTTTGCCCCCAACTGCCCTCCCCTGCCAGCCTGATATCGCCCCTAACTGCTCTCCCTTGCTGGCCTGATCGCCCCTAACTGCCCTCCCCTTGCCAGCCTGATCTCGCTCCCAACTACCCTCCTCTGCCAGCCAATTTGGTTCTGGTTGGTCAGTTTCTATTCCAGTCAGCGTCTCTGGGTCTATCAACGGGGCCTGATCAGAAAGGTGGGGCTGATCAGCAGCCCCAGTGGAGGCCTGGAGAGAAATGGAGGCATGGCTGTTGGCCAGGCCAGGAGAGAAAGAGAGGCAAGTTCTGATCAACAGCGGCCACAGAGGCTTCAGATCAGACCCTGCCTCTCTCTCTGCAGGCCTCTCTCCCAGCCTGATCTGCAGCCCTGTAGGCAGTCAGTGCTGGGTCAGGGCGCCTTCAGCGGCCCCAGTCAGTGCTGGGTCACCATGGCAACCCAGGACTGACTTCTGGTCTGGTCGAGCCATCCGTTGTTAGGACCCTGACTCTTTATTATATATATAATTACATGTGTTTATTTAAAACACATGTTTAAAAATGTGATGTGCATATATATATATATATATATATATATATATATGTAATATATTTTAAACATGCATGTTACTGTCATACACCAAATACTTCTTATGAGACAGGCACTGTATTGATGTGTTATTTACACTTCCACTGGAATGTATTCAACATCCTGTCACAGGAGGTACTATCTCCATATTACAGATCAAGACAATGTAAATAACTTTGTCTACAATCACACACATGGGAGGTGGGTAAGCCTGGACCTATGATCAAGATGCCAAAGTCCAAGTTCTATTCACTACATTGTTTGCCTTCCCTGTTATAAGAACATACGTCTATCTATGCTTGGGAAGACGACCAAGAGGAAAGATTTGCATTGAATAACTTATCTGATCCCCTTAGCAACATGTCATTCATATTCAAAGAAAGACATGACAACCGCTTTGAAAACAAATTATTATATAAGTATTAGTTTTTTGCCCCATTTTCCTTATTTAAAAAGGAATTTCTTGAATACATACAAAATATTTGTCAAATAGGAAGCAGCTGTAGGGTGAAAATGTTCATGGCACTTTGATGTGAGGCATTCATAGGTGTTACAGTTACAATAGCACATACTAGACTCAACAGTTGCAGTGAAATTTGTATGAATAAACCTAATTGCATAAACTCTATAATATCAGGAAATAAATGAGGGCCTCAACATAATAGAGGCTCATAAATTATTAGATTTTTGAGAAAACTTGTATATTCAGAGAACAGAGGTTGTAGTCTCCAAAAGGTACAGCACTTGACAAAATGTGCCTTTGGAAGTTGATGGCAACTCGGTTTAGACTCTGTGTAAGGGAATCAAAATTAAATATCAACTCCCATAAATATTTTCTTTCTGATCATATCTTCCCAGGTAGGCCAGGATAAGTGGAGCTTCAATTAACAATTTAAATTGATGGCTTGACTCACATATGATCTGAGATGTTCACTTCCACAGAAATAACAGTTGAAATTCGGGCAACCCTATATCATTCTTCAAATTCTCATCAGTAAGAAATAATATGTAGTGAAATATTAGTGAAATAAGATGAAGTTATTGCTTGAAAGTAGATTCACAACCCTCTCCCTGAATGGCCTATTAAGGAAATAGAATATTTCTGTTAAGAAAATGTTTATGTCTAAGTATTTGATTCCTTAGAAGGTAAATTGTTATTAAAACCCAATTTACCCAGAAATTCTTGGCTTCTACATTGTTGACAATAACAATTAAGTTTCTTTCTCTTAGCTTGATTATAATTGTCCACCAAAAGCTTTAAAATAGACTTTGTATTGAGAGACAAAGGTATATCACCTACTGTTGAATCTGATTCCAAGAGGAAAGTTTATTGTTTAAAACTTTTGCAGGTTCATGTACGGAGTCATATTCTATGAGTTTTCTTAATTTGGAGAGCTTTGTTTATCATATATAACAGTTTCACACAAGCTGTTTAAAAGATGATGAATTTTTGGTCATATTGGCAAAACCACAAAAACAACTCACAGGTCTTCCCCCACATTCCTAACCGATAATCTATTAAGATTCCTATAGTGACTTTGTTACTCTCACATTCTTTTGAGATATTTTTCTTAAATGCAATAAAATATAATTATTAAAATATCAAATATGTACTTCATAGTTATCATGACAGGATTCCTATTTTCTGTTGTCCTGATAATAACAGCAATGTATGGAATCAGTGTTCATTTCAAAGGTTGTGCAGATTGATAAATATTAACGCTGTTGTTTTTTGGGATTTCTGCAACAAAAATGGAGTTAAATTGACATTAATCCCATCAGGATCAGTGCCCAGTGACTCTTGGCATTGCACTGAAGAGGAACTGGCACTGAGGCAGATTTTGTTGGTCCATCTTCATCATTCCCCCTCTTTTAAAATTATTTTTCTAAGCATTTGATCCAATGAGAAAATCATGTGGTTGGGAGAAAAGTCAAATGGACTTTACCAAAATAGTTTATTTAGTTTATTTTTAAAAAAATCTTTATTGTAGAGAGTATTACAGATGTCCCAGAGTGGAGCAGGACAGGTTTAGAAAGTTGGATAACCACAGGAAGCTGTTCAGTTACGATTTGGTTCTGCATGTCAGCTCGAGTTTTCAGATATAAAGCACATAGATTTACAATTGCAGTTAACCGAGCTTTTGCTAAAAGACGACTTTATGGGAGGAAGCATGTCAGCAACAGTTCACACCGTTTTTTATTTTGTCCTTGGCTCATCTTTTCTTCCTAGACAAGACTACTACAGCAATACCACAGCACAGGCCCTTTCTTTCTATCCTCCCCTGTGTGTTTCAGAAGATGCTTCCTAAAGCCAAATGCTTTTGCAAAAAGAATCCTATTCCTGTTTCACTCATGGGCCATTTTTTGCATTAAATGCCCTAATTCTTTTTTTAAAAAATATATTTTTATTGATTTCAGAGAAGAAGGGAGTGGGAGAGAGAGAGAAACATCAATGATGAGAGAGAATCATTGATAGGCTGCCTCCCATACACCCGACACTGGGGATCAAGCCTGCAACCTGGGCATGTGCCCCGACCAGGAATCAAACCATGATCTCTTGGTTCATAGGTTGACACTCAACCACTGAGCCACACCAGGCATTAAATGCCCTAATTCTTTACCTTTACCTGTCTCCATAGCCTTTGTATGTGACTTTGCAATTCTTCCCACAAAAGGATCAGAGAATGTTTTTTCACTCCTTGACACTAGGTTCATCCATATGATTCACTTTATCCAATAAAATCATGTGGAAGTGACAGTTTTTCAGTTCTGAGTCTAGGCCCCAAGCAGCATACCATATTTCGTCTTGACTTCTTGTCCTTCTCTAATCACCATGGGAAGGACAAGCCGAGGCCAGCCTGTTCATGCCAAGATGGGGTTAAAGACACAGCAGATTCGCACCAGGTAAGGTGCCTCAGACAAACCCAGGGTATGGCAGGGCCAGCTCAGCCGAGATCACTGGGGCCCAATCTGCATCAGCAGTCAGTCAGATGATCCATAGACACCTGGGCTACAATACATGGGCCACAATAATAAAGGAGTGCTTGAAGCCACTAAGTTTTGAGATTGTTGTATGCAACAATAGCTAACTAGCACACCTCTTCAAGGTAACGACTTCCTGATTGGCTTATTAGGTCAGGATAATATCAAAAACACTAGAGGCCCAGGGCACGAAATTCGTGTACTGGCAGCTGCCAGCTGCAGGCCAGGTACTCCCTCCCTTCCTCTGGCCACCTGACCCCCACTACTGCCACTGGTTGCCGCCTGAGAGGCCTGATCACCCCACCCATCGCCCTGCGGCCGCTGGGCTCCCAGGTGCTGAGGGAGCCGGGCAGTGGGTCCCACCCAGCTCCCTCAGTGCCTGGGAGCCTGGCAGCAGGACGATCAGATTGTCAGGGTGATCAGCCCCCGCCTGCCGACCAGTGGCTTGCACTCACCTTGGCCTGGAGCTGCCCACTCACCTGCTCCACCATCCCACCCCAGTCCCTCTCTCATCAGGGCCCATAGGGGCCTACAGCATCTCCACTGCTGCCCACTGCCAGTGCTGCGACACCAATGCCCACCATGTTCTGTGCCGCAGCCTGGTGGTCAGCACAAGTCGTAGCAAGGGATCGAACTCCTGGCAGAACTCCCGGCTGAGGGGACAATTTGCATATTAGGCTTTTATTATATAGGATTCCTTTCACACAAAAATAATTGGGCATACTTTATTAAAGCTGTAATGACGTTTGTGCTTTTGAAATTTTCCCCTCTTCCCTGACATTCTGAGGTCAATATTCACTACCCAGGGCCCCCTACCCCTCTATGTATTAAATATACTTTAGCATCAACACATAGGGATTATTTGTAGCAATGCTAGGTAGTTGTTTGCAGATGTTTCTTGCGTATATAAATCATATACACGTCTCCTGGCAGTCTGGGCACATTGTGAGTTCTGTCTGGCACTGGTCCCCATTTGTCCTTTCTCATTGTTCTGAAAGTTCAGCATTCATGACAGGTTCATATAATTGCTCACTCTGTATGTCCACATAATTACATGCCAATACCTTTCCTCAAATTAGAAATTACATTCAGGCTAGATATTCTGCTGACACCACATTCCTCACCAAATGTCAGAGCCCCTTAAAAATATTCTCAGCTCAAAGGGCCTAATTAGATTTTCAGCTATTCGTGTCATTGGTCATTAGGACAATCATGCAAATCAACAAGCATTCAGGTGCCCAGGTACTAACTAAATGGGAACATCCCAAAAGAAATAAAAATTCTTCTAACTGCATTTATTAACCTTTTCCTTATGTTTTCACATTTCAGGCATATAAAACTCAGCAGGAAGCTTCAGTGTAAAAAGAGGGAAATATGGTCAGGGCTATTTAAATACAAAACAATTAGAAAGGAGTTATTAAACAAACCTACACATACATACACCCTCAGCAAGTTTTCCTGCAAGCTATGCAGATTCTCACTGTCCACAACATCCTGGACGAAGTGATGGTGACAATGGTGTGAGGGTAGACGTGGGCACTTCATTTTTGTGTCCACCAAATGGCACAAGGCATTCCTGAAGAACAGATGTATTTATTGGTTTAGTGAAAAAAAAATGGCAGTCTTTAGAAATAGATTTCGAATGGGCTTCTAAAAGAATGGGGATCTACAATTCATCAGTAGTGAGGCTTTGAACATAACTCCCGAGCCTCAGTTGCCTCATCTGTAAAATGGCCGCAGAACTAATTACATAAGATCGCCTTCTCCTTAACAGAATAAAATGCACAAGTTAAAGAGAAAATTACTCTGGCCCCCACTATTTAGTAAATTGCAGATTACATCGCAGGGCGGCAGGGGGAACCCAATTCAACAGAGTATAGTTTACAAACATGGAGGCAGTGAACAAAGAAACAGGTACGTGTGTGTGTGTGTGTGTGTGTGTGTGTGTGTGTGTGTGTGTGTGTGTGTTTAATATGAAAACTATACGCAGTGTATTTTCCCACATTGGGAAAGTAAAGTGAACTTGATGGTGGTATTTGGCCCAATAGATTAGTCCTTGGGCAAATGCTGGCCTAGCTGCTGGTGGTTATTCCTGAAAACAGTCTTCTCCACAAATGTGAAACGGTTCTTCTTTCTGGCCTAAGTCAGCTCTGTGCTGCTCTCAGCAGGCCGCTGGCAATATCCAGGGTTGAATCGTCGAAGGGATCACAGTGCCTGCTCTATAGTGAGTAGGTGCTTGATGTAGGTGTGTCCATCTTACATTGTCCTTGTCTACTACCGTTAGCAGCAGTATGGATGTAGGTGACCCCATACAGCTAAAACGGATTGAGTAATCTTTGTGGTGACATCTCCTCTTCCAATTCAATCAGGTGAATTACTTGCTTCCTTTGTATATTAGTCTATTTCAACGGGTATGCTATGTTTGAGAAAAATAATAATGACAAAATAATGAAAAAAGACAACTTTGAATATCCCGAAGCTGAAGGGGAGAAAGGAAACAGTCACGCCTCATTTCGGTGCCCACGTCTTAGAACAGACTGGAGAAAGGAAAGCCTCCCTCGAAATTAACATTGAATGATTGGTTAATATCCTGGATGGACACCCTTACTGAATTGAGACTAAGTTTGGTGATTTCAAGTAATAAGGGAATTGTCCGCTTTCTCCCATGAACCAAAAATTCCTGAGTCCTTCCCAAGTTCCTATCCAAGGACAGAGCACTCAAGATGCTCTTCATTCGGGTATCTGGTTCTTTAGCTTGAAATCATTGAATAAACAATACAGCAGTCAACACCAGTGCTAACTTTGCCTCATTATTGCGTGTATACCTAGACTAAACAAAGGGAAAATGATTGTCTGCACTATGGAATACCAGTCAGTTAGGCTGCTGAAAGTAACTAGGAGATTGTAGATAAGAAGTATATTATTGGTAATTTCTTTCTTACCATTCCTTCCACTTTTCTCCTCTTTCGAAACTCTTACACACTCATCAAATACAGGAAGAGTCAAATTATCTCATCACCATTACAACTAATGAGATGAGTTTTCTATCGTTCACAATTACAAATTCAATTTTGTTAACAAATCCATCTTCCCTTGTGCCCTAGTAGAAAACTTTGTAGACAGTCTTATAGAATTCTCGCAATTACTGCCAGTGATAGTGGATTTAAAGGATTTGAGGTCATCGATCTAAATTAATGTGTGGTTTGATTAGAAAGCACATCGCAATGCAATTCATTCTTTAAAGGTTCTTCTCCAGAATTAAACTAACACATGCTTAGAGTATCATTTCCCTGAATTTCCTCTGTATCTCAGGCAGCTGATAATTAGCATGCAAGGGCAATCATTTTAAATTCAAAATTTAATACTTTTGACGGGCTCCTCTCTTGCAAGCTAGGAATTTTAATCCCTTTATTATTAACTTAATTAAGGCAAACTACTATATGTGACTGTGAAGGAACAAAGGCCAATCCAAGTTAGCATGCTGATTTATTTAAGTTTAAATTGCTAAAAATGATATGCTCTTTAGCCTGTGATATCAAGCAAAGGAAAAATATTTCCTGTACAAAATAATAGATTTGTTCCTATATGAAGAATCCAGGGAAATATTTCAAATTCAAAATGGCTGTTTGTGTTTTGGGAGGATGTATATTTTTGTGGATTTAAAGGAAAAACAAAATCCGTAACACATATAAATGACATCACAGTACCTCCAAAGGCAACTTAGTTAACCAAGAAGTCTGTGCTAAATGAGAGGGTCACCTGGGCTGCACACAATACCTTAGAGAAATATAAGCAGGATAATTTCATAAACCTCATTTATGTTTCATTTTCATGCTGTTGCTCTTTTTGCATTTCACTGATCATTTTTGGCAGAAGTTTTTCTTCTTCACCTTGAAGAGAATGCATGATATTTTGTAGAAGAGAGCTCATCTGTATTTTTATTTTAAAGTGTAATAGACACAAACGAACCCATTCCTAAACACAATTTATTCATGTAACATGGAAATAAAGAATTTGAAGGTTAGAAAAGTAATTTCTGAAGAGCCTAAATTAATAGTAGGGAAAATACATTTTTATTTCAACTTTGTTGATTTACTTCCCTGCTTTCCCTTAAATATTCCACTTATCTAAACTGTCTTTCTTTTTCTCTGCAGTCATCAAATGCTCCTCTTTCTTTAAGACTAAAATCAAGTTGCATAACATTGTGATCCTTATTTTATTTTCTAATGACTTCCAAGCACCTATGCTAATGTTCAGTTCATAAAAGACACACCAAATAAGTACTGTATAGGAAAGAAGGCCAATAGGATGGCAGTGATTTGGGGTTTGGTTTTTTTGGTGTTTTTTGTTTTTTGTTGTTTTTTTTTTTGGTGAGCAGGGGGCAAGGGGGATTTCTTTCCCGGGTTCTTGTCTAGATGGATTTGAATAATGAAGCCACGGACAAAAGATGGTGGGTGAGAAGTACAGAAACTTTATTGCAAGCAGATTCTAGCTCTATCTCTAAACCAGATTCTAATTCTAGTACTCTGTCTCTCCTGGCTAAGGAGGGTGGCCACTGCTCTCTTTATCTTGAGGTATTATATACCTCAAGAAATATAAGGAGATCCTTCCTCTTAATCATTGGCCACTCTGCTACATAGTACCAGTTTCAAAGACCAAAGCCCAGGAGGTGCCCCCCTCTTTCTCCTTATTTTGCAACATTCCTCTATCCTCTGAAAATGTTTCCTCCCCCCACCCCATATCCTGTGACTTTTCTTTATCTTCTGTGAATGTATGTCTTTCTCCCCCTTATCCGGTGGCATTTCTCTGTCTATCATTGGCCACTCTGCTACATAGTACCAGTTTCAAAGGCCAATGCAACATTCCTCTATCCTCTGTGAAAATGTTTCACCCCACACCCCATATCCTGTGACTTTTTTTTTTTAAATCTTCTGTGAATGTATGTCTTTCTCCACCTTATCCATTTCTCTGTCCTTCACATATCCATCTTGTCTGTTCAGGTTGGAGTTGCTTTTGATCTACCTTATGGCTTTCTCCCGGTTGTCCTGGCCAGAGATGTTTTATTACCCTTCATGGGTCTCCAAGCGGCTCAGGTCAGGGCTGCTTTTGATCTAACTTACGCTGCTTTAACTGTTCAGGCCAAGATGCCTCTATCTTCTCTAGACCCCCTTCCTTCCTGCCTGCCTGATTAAGCTAGCTAGCTAACCCTTACCAGTAGGACAAGAGGGAAAAAGATGGCCACTGGACACACAATAAATAATTGAAGAGGATTTACTAGTAAACCCAGGCAGTCTACCAGCAAACTATTCGAATTAGATCCTGTCCCCACAAGGTCATGATGCTTAAATGAATCTTATTTTTACTACTATATTAACAACCCTAAAGCCTGAATTTTTCTTTCTCATATTTTAACATCTCATAATTAAGATACAAGTTATGGTCCATGACACCTTACTTTACCTGGCAGCAATTTTGATAGTTGTCATTTTATAGGAAAATATGAAAAGCTCCAGCATTGAAAGTTGCAAAATTAAATTTTGGTACATTGGAGAAAAATCAAAAGTACTCCTTTAACTTCCATTATAATAATTTCAGGGAGAGGTGGGAAGGGCTTGGATTTAATGGGCTGAGTAAGTTCCAAATGGTATTCAAAGGTAAGCTACCTCTATATCTTTTCAAAACTCACTTAGGGACCCAGCACCAATGGACTTTAATTATATTCTGGCTCTCAGGGGCACAAAGAAAGAGGTATGAAAAAACATAAACCTTGATGAATTGAAAAGCAATGTAGAAAAAGTCACACTCTGAATGGTAAGAAATTTTAGGAATTCTTAGCCAACTTCATTTGCTAATTGTTGATTTTCTGTATGATAATGGTAATATATATTCCAAAATGAATGTCTTAATAATACTATTGAAATTTATTCATTAGGCAGCAAATAAAAATTCTAAATGATAAAACATTATGCTATAAGTTAATTGACAGCATTTTTTTTTCTTAATACATAAAATAATTGAGTCTTGCAACTGTTGGCACTTTGGATCAATAAAATGTAGTAGATGATAAATAAAAAAGCGTCCATCCTTGCTGCTTGACACAGTCGCTGCAGGGAAGAAACATCTGCACAGCATATGTTTCAAGGGACCTGGCATATATAGCATATTGTTCTTAATATGTTTGCTCTCCTTAGCGCCATGTGTTTTAACCAAGGTCACCTCTCCGAGAAAGGTTGTTTCCCCAGGTGGGGATTTTTCCCTGAGGTTAGGGAGGGGATACAACCCCTTAACTAAGTGCCAGGCGGGTAGTTAATCACTTTAACTACAAACAATCACGCTTAAACTACATAATCTTTACTCCCTGGAATGGAGATAAGAAACGCCCTAACCTTTGCAATAGAAATTGACAGGATTAAAATCGGCTGGTATAAATATAGATGTAACAAGACAATAAACATCAGATCCTAATCAGATCCTAACCAGAACTTGACCAGAACTTCGCTGGAGATCCTGACTAGAACTTGGCTGGAGATCCTGGCTAG
>NW_005354508.1:42214-60250 GCF_000412655.1 Myotis brandtii | reverse complement strand
ACTAAAACTCTACCTATTAAACAATAACTCCCCATTCTATGTTCCCCCAACCCCCTAGTAACCACCATTCTACTTTCTGTCTCTATTATTTTGACTATTCCAAGTACCTAATATGAGAGGGATCATACACTGTTTATCTTTTTGTGAGTGGCTAATTTTACTTAGCATAATGTCCTCAAGGTTTATGCATATTGTAGCATGTCCTTTCTTTTTAAGAATAAATAAATAATATCCCACTGCATAAATATATACTACATTTGCTTATCCATTCATCCTTCAATGAACACTTGGTTGCTTCCACATTTTAGAGATTGTGAATAATGTCACTATGAACATGGATGTACGAATATCTCTTCAAGACCCTGATTTCAGTTCTTTTTGGTATACAGCCATAAGTGGAATTGTTGGATCACATGGTAATTCCATTTTGAATTTTTTGAAGAACTGCCATACTGTTTTCTACAGCAGCTGCACCATTTTACATGCCCACCAACATTGCACAAGGATTCCACATCCTCGCCAACACTTGTTTAGTGGTAGTCCCACTTTTAGTTATGATTACATTTAGGGTTCAAGATGCTTGTCATGAAGTTCTCTATCAATTTTTAACAAATGGTTGAACATCCATTGATGATCTTGTCCAAGTTCCACTGATAATGTAGGGGTTGATAAATGATGATTTTCTAATTCTATCATTCTATCTGCATGTATTAGAGGAAATTATTCTGTAACACATGAATTACTTGGTTACCAAAGTAAAGTTTGCACAGGAAGGAACAACAGATACCTGGCTCTTCCTTAAATAGTTTTTAGAGAAATAGCATCGGGTATCGACACTAGTGATCTCTAAATGATGATCAAAGAGTCTTTTTTTTTTAAAGAATTTTAATGAACTGATAGATTTTTATGTATTTTGTGTGTTTCAGTACATGGTAGTCATTGTTCTTTTTGATGTTCACATTGTCTTATTTTAGGCCAATAAGAGGAAGCCCTTTGCATTTAATTTCTGAATTCTTTATATATAAGGCCATTGATATAGACAAATTTCTATTTCTGGTTACAATAACATGTTTGCCTCTCCATTTTCTGCCACAGGTCTGAGTAGAATCAGCTATTTCACCAAGAGTCCTAGAATATTTTAATGGAAAATCAAACTTACAAACCACATGAATTATCATTGCTGCTAGGCCTTTTCTATGGACAGTCAGAAAATAAATGTTTTTATTAAGAGGAAAAAAATTTCCACTTCAAATGTAGGTTTCAGGTTTTATTTTTGTTTTATTTTAGTTAGGTAGCTATCTCTTTCCCGTCTCATGCTGATAATCATTTTCCTTAACTATGCTAATTATCTACTTTTAAATATATGTATTGTTGTTTCAAAATAACTTATCTACTACTAAAAGTAGTCACTTGAATTTTTTTAACCTGAAATAATTTTTGTCTATTTGTTGTTATACAATCAACAGTTGAGTTCCTTTGATTCAATTTTTTAAATTTAAAATTTTTTCTTATTTAATATATTTTTCTAAATTATATATAAAATATTTACATGTTTTCAATGTCAAAATTGTAACTCAAGTTCATAACGCAATCCTTTTCCTCTTCTACCCTTTATGTTTCCTTTCTGATAGGTAGTCATTATTATTGGATTTTTAAAGTTATCTTTCCATTGTTTCTTTTTTGAAATACTATAAATAAATTATATATTATATATATGGATATTCTCCCTATTTACTCCAGTTTTGCGGAAAGGTGGCAAACTATAAGTACTATTGTGCACTTTGACTTTTTCTACCCTAGCAATCACTCCTCTTAAATAGAGACTAATCTCTTTTTACACCTGCATAATACTCCATCCTATGATTGCATCATGATTGATTCAATCAACTTCCTATTAGTGAATATTTCAGTGTGTGCAATTTTTTATATTAATAATAAATCTTCCATAGGTAGTCTTATGTATACTTTACATTTTTTCCCAGTGTATATCTGGAATATACTTCTAGAAGTGAGATTGCTGAGTCAAAGTGTAATGTGCATTCAATTTTCCTAAATATTATTATGTACACAGAGTTGTATCTTTTTTTTTCTGGCAACAACATAAGATAATCCTGTTTTTCCACAACCAATGAGTATGAGCAAGCATTTCATTTTTTGTCATTTTGATATGTAACAAGTATATCTTAATTTAGTTGTAATGTGAATTCTCTCACTTTGAGCCAAGTTAAATAATGTTTGTATTTTACGTGAACAGTTACAGAACAGTCACTTTTTTTTAAGTCTGTGCCTTAATTGGCCGGGCTGGCTACTTGAGTGGGACGTAGTGGAAGTAGTGGGTGGCCCGATGCCAGTGCCAGACACCGTGCTTCACAGGCTTGTAGGTGCGAGAACTCGCCCAGGTAGTGGCCTAGCATGTTAGGTTTGATTTCCACCTGGTTGGAGATCTTGCCGCTGTAGACGCCCACCACGCTGCCCCCCATCTTGAGCAGGATGCTCACGACCCACAGGTGTGTCTTACCACCTTGGGCTTCTCCCCGGGCTCCTCCTTGGCCTCGCGCAGGCGCAGCAGTGGGGACAGCTGCCTCCCCGCAGGTGCAGGTGGGTGGTGTTCAGCTGCATCAGCCGCTCCTCCCACAGGCCCGCATCCGGTCTGAAAGGTAGGTGAACTTGGAGAATGTCCTCTTCTGCTCTGCTTCCACCCATTTTATTCTTAGGTTACTGGCCTTTCCTGAATTTTGGATACTGTATAATTTAGAGATATTGTGTCAGTCAAGATTCTTCCGAGAAACAAAACAGAGAGGGAGAGAGGGAACAGGAGAGGAACTGGCTCGGGTTTATGCTGTGGAGGCTGGCAAGGCTGACTTCGTGGAGCAGGCAGGCAGGTCGGGAGGAGTGAGGGCTCCAGTCTTCAGCCCCAAATCTCAGGCTGGACACAGGTGGTGTTTCTATGCTGCAGTCTTGAGGCAGAAATGCGTTTCAGAAAAACCTACCTTTGTTTGTGTGTTTTTAAGTTTATTGTTTTCTATCATTTATCCCCTCTCCTCCCTGCGTCCTCCACCCCATCGTAATCACCATACTGTTGTCCATGTCCATAAGCGCGCTCTCTCTTTTTGCTCTTCACGTGATGGGATGAGGCTGCCCACATTAGGCAGAGTAGTTGCTTTGCCCAGTCTACTGAACGAAATGTTGCCCACATCTAAAACATAGTTTCACAGCAGCCAGACTGGTGCTTGAGAAGCAACTGAACACCATTGCGTAGCCATCACAAAGGATGTTTTCCCAAGCTGTCAACTAGCTTTTGACATTGTCTACCTCAAATCTTACACATAACAAGTATTCAAGTATCTGTTGAGTTAAATTGACATCTATTTACATATAATATCCATTTTTATAGAGCCTAAGATGTCCATTGTGAATTCTTAGATCTTAGTCTTCTGTGAACTTCATTTGAAATATTAATAATTTCTTTATGTGAGGGTTATTAATAAATAATAGTTTGCATTAATTTTTTAATTGTAGGACTAAAGTTAAATGAAAACGTTTTACATATTCGTAGAAACACTGGCTGTCTTTGAGAAATATCTGTCACAAGATATTTCCACAAAAGGAAACATTCTTTTAATTCTCAAATCTACAGTCTATAGTGAATGAAAACAATTGAAAATCTGAAAAATGTCTCACAATATAGTATATGTGTGAATTTTGTCTTCTCAGAACCACATTTAGCCTCTCCCCCACCTAGGAAATGCCCCCCCCACTACCACTCTATGTTATACAAGTGGTCCCCACTAGCATCTTTTGGCCACAGTGATTGGTTCTGAGCAGGACAGGATAACAGTATCATTTCTTGGGACTTAATTTGGGAGGAGAGAAATACAGCGTCAGTTCCTCTCCACTATGAGTGATGTAATCATCTGAATCCATGCCCCCTGATGTGTTTGGAAGAAGCTGGTCAGCTGGGTAAGTGAATGAGGCCCACCTATGGGAGAAACGGAGCCACGAGGTGGCGGGAGCACCTTCGCTCTATTCCAAGCCCTGGTTCCACCTGTTTCCAAGGTACCCCTGTTTCCACCTGTACTTTATTTAAGTTCCTTTTCGGATATGCTAGTATGGGTCCAGTTTCTGTCACCTGCAACCCAGAGAGTCCTAACCTATGCAGGTGCCCAGAAGTTTTGCATATTGTTTCAGAGGATTCAGGAGCTTCCTAAAGAAACCAATCTTTTCATCCTTATCCATAGTGCTCAAATATGAACCTCGATTCAAAGATATCCTTCACTTCTTTGAACATTGGTCTCTATCTGCTGTTTATCCAGCAACACACTAATATCATAAACTTTTTCACCTGGTAACTTTTACGCACTTGATCACTTTCAGTTCTTATAACCACAATTCAGTCAAGTAGACATCATCATCCTTGGTTTATGCCTAAAGACATGAGGCAGGTAAGGTGAAATAATAATTTCTAAAGTGGTACAGCTAAACTAAACCTACTAATTTTGTCTCAAATCTAGAGTTCTTTCTCTTTTACTAAAGTTGTCCGTAAGCATGATAGACTCTGTTAGCTGTTTTTAATTATTGTTTTAAATTACAACTTTGAAATTTGCCTTTAAAAAAGAAATATAATGTAATTGAAACAGGAAAGTATGCACTGTTGGCAATATAAGAATGTAATAAAGAAAACATGTATAAATGTAATTTTAAAAGACAATTTTAGATTGCTTATTAGCATATCACCTCACTCCAATTTTTAAATCAATAAGCTGTGATGAATAGCAGTAGCCTAAAGCATGCTGAAATCAGAAAATCCTTAGGAGAAAAGAGCCATAGTAATGAAAGTGTTATTATAAGTAATTAGAAATGCCAGTCACACATCCCCCTTCTAAGGTTGTATAAAATGACTGACATGCCACCCACCTGGATTAATCTTCCCACTTCGGTTTCGGTTTAGTTTCTACAAGAATCTAGTTAACTTGGGGAGAGTGAAACCCACAGAAGCAAACCATGAGAACAAAGCCCAGGACTGTGTGGAAGGGCTTGGTTTTTTTCCCAAGCACGAGCATGTGAATCAGCCCTTGCAAGTTTGCATTTCAGAAATAATTGAGACAGCAGGGGAACTCGTGCTCCACATTATCTCAGAGTGGAACAACCTGCCCTGGCCAAGCAGAGGGGGGATCCACAGCAAAGCTAAACAAGCCCACGCTCGGCCCCTGCACGCGGCCCCTGCACGCCTCCCCTCCCATCCCCAGCCCCTCTCTGGTGAAGAGAGATTTTCCTTTTGATCCGGTAATATCCACAAATGACAAATCAGAAAATTTTAAAGGGACTGAGTAAACAAAGATAGCAGATGGACTTTGGCTTAGCTGTGGCTTCATTGAATCTGCTGTCCTAGATTCTGTCCTTCTGCGAAGCCATTGCACAGCATCTACCTTCATTCGGTTTACAAAAGGCTTCTGTGCACCTTTGTGCCTGGAACACATACTCTCACTGTTCTCAGCAGAGCGCTCAGGTTGTTCAGCAGCTCTGTGATTTACAGGCCCCCCTGGGTGCTCTGGAGCTGGTTAAATCCCGATTCCCTTACTCCAGGAATGAATATTTTCTGTGCTAACAGGTAGAATACTTGCCAACTTAAAATTAGCTCCTCTTGAGTAGAATGCATTGTGATGTGACATCCTTTCGGCTGACCTTGACTCCCCGGCTTCTCTCAGGAGTCTAAGCTGTTGGCAGGCAGAACAGCACGGCAGAAGGCCCATCTTCTCCTTCCTGGGTCACCCCTCACTGAGCCCAGTGGGTGCCCCAGAAATGTTCTTGTTTGTCAGGCCAACTGTGGTCTCACAGAAGGTGGGACCATAGTGTCACCTCTCCTTCCCAGGAAGTCTCCATTCCTCTCATCCCCACGACCAGGCACTGAGGCTTTGGAATGATCCAGCTGGAAGCATTTCTACAGCCACTTGCTCACCACTTGCACCTTTGAAGCTGTGACAGGGCTAGCTGACAGGGCAATAGGTTCAGTGTAAGAGTTTTTAATAGAAGGTTTATCAAGAAGATAGACTAAGCAAGTCTTTGTGTAAAAAAAAAAGCATTAAAAAGTTAAGCATGAATTATGGGCCAGGCATTTTCCATTCATGCATTCACTTTAGCATCAATAATTATTTACCAGAGTGCATTATTATCTCCATTGCACAGTTGAGAGAATTAAAGCTTAACTGATGTTGGTCCCATACAGATAAATAATAAGGACTGTTTCATACTGTAAAATCTGTGCCCTGGCCGCAAAGACCACTCTGCCTCTTTGAAGAAGGGCTAGAACAAGACTCACATTACTATCCACTTCAAATGTTATGGACAACATCTGGGAAGAAATAGAGCAGGAAAGGATTGTGGAAGGAGACACAAAGCTATACGAGAGCTTAAATCCAGAGAGCGGCTGGAAAAATCCTGGAAGAAAATTTGCAAAACAAATTTGGGAATAGATGATTTGCTTTAGGGATTCACATAAAAACGAGGGCATCGTAGGGGGGCAGTTATAATGAATGGGCATTTCAATACTGCGTAAGCAGGTGAAGTTGCTGGAAATGGGGTATGAAGGATGCCATCACTCTTGTATCCATCCAGGACCATATTCTGAATGGGTTGACAGCATTGGTTCACACACTTTATTTGGGCTTCTCACTCCTCCAGAGAAATGGTCAGCTGACCTTGAGCAATAAAGCATCACTATCTGCTAACAACACATTCTAGGGAACACTTGTGTGGCAGTCAAGAGCTGCTGCTGCTCGGAAAGAGATAACAGGTTTCCATCAATCACTCAGAGTAGGAAGGAATGTCTGGGGCTACAGTCCACTCATTCAGTCCTCTTGTCTAGAGTGGAGACTCACATAGGGGAGGTTCAGGAGGAAATGGCAAAAGCATTGACCTTTATCAGTTACTTTACATTTATTCCTCACAACAATCCTGCGGTAAAGTTACTGCCCCACTTTTCACAGAAAGAATTGGAGATGCGGGGAGATTAAGTTAGCCAAACTCAGTCGTTAAATGTTTCAAACCTAAGCTGATGTGATTTCAAGATCAGCTCTTTGCATTATACCACAACTGACTCATGCATAATTTTAATACCTAAATTATATATTGCCTTGGATCCAGATAGTAGCAGCAGCAGCAATTTTTATGAGATTTCCATGTGCTAAGCATTTTATAAAAATTGGCTCATTTAATAATCAAAACAACCAAATGAGGTAAAAATTTTTATTATGCTTCAAGATATGAAGAACTTTGTCTTTCCTCCACTGAAAGCTCTGTGTGTGTGTGTGGGTGTGTGTGTGTGTGGGTGTGTGTGTGTGTGTGTGTGTGTGTGTGTGTTGGAGGGATACAGATGACAGCTTGACTGCTTGGGCTGGTGTTGATAGTAATGGAATGAATATTATGAGCTCTAGGCTGCATCACTGAAAATTAAACAACAGAAGAACAAAAGGGTATCTTTTTAACCAAAATTTGGGCTATTAATGAATCCATGGAGCTTTTTCAACTGGGCATGTCTTCCTTGTCATGTAGGACATTAATAGTCAGCTGGGAGTATACATATCATGATCTTGCTCATTTGTGTCTACATTCTGGCTATGTTCCTTAACCTAAGATTCTTATTACTACAGATTATTTCTTCGGATGTTATCTTAGTCCTGTGCATAAGCTTTAGAATACATATATTCCTGAGGGCTATTTTCTATAGAAACAGTACTCATTAAGCACAGCCTTGCAAGCATGTGACAGGTAAATATGAAAAAACCCAGGGACTTTGTGGAGATTTTCCCTAGTTTGGGAGAGGATAGAGATTCCCATCATTGCAGATTCCTTCCTCCTCAATTCCTACTACAGCCCAGCTTATCACTCATAGAGGTCGCAGTAGATCCAATGTACAGTTAGAGTTCTGGCTTTCTTTCCTTCCAGGTATGTAATACTAAATAGGTACCACTTTCTTTAGGTCACTTGTGTTTTTCTCAACTAATGTAGCATTCGATTTGCACTCAGTTATGTCAGTTGTCACCAGTTTAAAACACTATCGGTCGTGTACTAAACTTACACATCTCTGTTCCTCTGCCCTAAATCTAGCAGCTGCCTTCTGCTCAGAGATGGGAACTTTCCTGAAGGGAAAGAGTCAGTACCCCGCTGGGACTCATCACAAAATCGATTTCTACTTCCATTCTCAACTTGCCCTCGAAACACAGATGCTGTGCTTAAAAGACTAATTGATTATTTTATTTCAATTGCACAGAAATGATGATGAAAAAGTAGACGGACCACAGGCCATTAGAGCTCAATAGTAGCAAATAGCAAGCGGTTTATCAATTAAAATTGGAAGCTCAAATCCCCACTGCTTCCAATTGTCATGGTAATAAAAAAAAATCTCCCCAAATGCTACGGTATTGACTACCAATTTAATTCTTATAAAACTATATTTAATGCAATGTTTCTAATATTAACATTGCCAATTACAGTAGAAATATGCTGGCGGCTCTAGTAGCTAATGATTTATATGTATTCTCCTTTAACACCATCTATAAGTTAAATGTGATATTTTTATATGCAGTAGATTCAATTTCCCCTTCTACTACATACTTTACATGAAACCATTCGCTATTGTTATCATTTGCGTAATTTAATGACTTCCTCCCCATACCATTCTTTACATTTTACCAATGAAATAGCATTTGGATCATTAGCAGTTAAAGAAGACCAGGAAATCCAAGCTACTTAGGAAGCTATTGTCATTAGTCTATAGGAGAGATTATGAGGGACAAAATTTTTGGACCATCATCAGAAAAATGGCAATAAAGAGATGGTAGCAGGGAAGACTATGGGGAAAATAAACATTTATTCATGTCTTCATGGAGTTTTAAATAATGCATCATTCATAAATAGGAAAATCTGCAGAGATCAATGTACTCTCTAAATAGCTGTCATTTTATTCAAGAAGAAACATAAAACTATAATAAGAACATTTCCGCAGGACTTGTTTGATCATACTGACCAACTTTTTGCATACACAGAACTCCCTGCAGGGGCAGGGAACCTTTTCTCTACCAAGGCCTTTTGGATATTTATAACGTCATTCTCGGGCCATACAAAATTATCAACTTAAAAATTAGCCTGCCGTGCCCTAACCGGTTTGGCTTAGTGGATAGAGCATCGGTCTGCGGACTGAAAGGTCCCAAGTTCAATTCTGGTCAAGGGCATGTACCTTGGTTGCGGGCACATCCTTAGTAGGGGGTGTGGAGGAGGCAGCTGATCGATGTATCTAACTCTCTATCCCTCTCCCTTCCTCTCTGTAAAAAATAAATTAAAAAAATAACATTTAAAAAATTAGCCTGCTGTATTTGGTCAAACGTTTAATTAATTCACCCCTAATGTCTTGGCAGGGCCAGACCCAATGATTTCGGGGGCCTTCTATGGCCTGCAGGCGGGTCATTCCCCACCCCTGCGAGGATCTCTGCCTGTCTGGAAATAAACATTTCAAGGAAAGTACAAGGTATTAGCTAAAAAAGTACCGATGCAAGAAAGTTTGAAATGCCTACTGTGCTTTATCCCAGATTTTGAGGACAAAATCAGGATATGGGAGATGGCAAAGTGGTATAGAGAGAATTACAATTAGAAAGTTAACAGGTACTTTGGGCAGGGACAGATTCCGGGGGGTAGACTCAGCCACAGGATGGGGCTATCAGTAGGACAGATGGAGCATGGCAGTACAAGAGCATAGTGAAAGATTGCAAACGACTGCTGGCGTGCTAGAAAGGTGGCTTTTGAAATGGCAAGCAAGCCCAGCAGTGACAAATGTGTCAATCTGGCCAGGGCACTGAGCCTGGCCACGGAGACACTTGGAGACAATTAACAGGCAGGTATATAGAATTATGTTGGTGACCAGGTGACCTAGTAACTGAAAGCCCACCCACTGGGTCACTGGATCAGATATTGGGTCGAGAGAGTAGCTTAATCCTAAGTCCCACCCTGCCTGAAATATCCTTCCTGCAGGTATGCACATGGGCACCCTGCTTCTATTCAGTAGCCTTCAGTGTCAAAGAAGGTCTCTGTGATAGGTGACTGTAGATTCTAACATGTTCCCCACTCCTCACAGGGAAACCACGTATCCCATTCCCTGCTCTAGTTCCCTTCATACTTATCACTCTGGTACATTTTAAAAAGTAATTTGTTTATTTTACCATCATACTGTCCCAAAAGAATACAGTATCCATGAAAGTAGGTGTGCTGAGCCAGCTCAGCCAAGGGTTCACAAGCCTGAGTGAGGGCAGCGAATGGATGAAGAAATGAGAAAGAGAATAAGCTGGTTCTAGGACTCAGTGGTCGGCAAACTGCGGCTCACGAGCCACATGCAGCTCTTTGGCCCCTTGAGTGTGGCTCTTCCTAAGCCTTAGGAGTACCCTAATTAAGTTAATAACAATGTACCTACCTATATAGTTTAAGTTTAAAAAATTTGGCTCTCAAAAGAAATTTCAATTGTACTGTTGATATTTGGCTCTGTTGACTAATGAGTTTGCCGACCACTGGTCTAGGTGGATCTTCCTGTGCCTGGCTGAGGCCACAGAGAGAGATCCAGAGGCAAGCTGAGCCTTTATTTTATAGCCAGAGGTAAACAAGGTAGTGGTCACCATAGTTACAATGTTCTTGTGAGTTTCACTTGTTTTGGCAGCACTTGCTACATCTCCCTCAGTCCATTAGCTTCCCAGATAAGATCTAGGGAATGTCATACGGTCAAGCCTAATTATGCTAAGAGGACTGTGCCCTCTAAGATGGAACTTGATTGTGGCTTTGCCAACAAGTCAGTCCGAGGCTTAACACTATAGCCGGGCCCTCCAGTAGGGGCATGGTTCTCTCTCATCTATTCTCAGGGCCCAATATAGTACTTGGTTTTAGGCATGTAATAAATATTTTAGAATTATTGAGCAAATGGAAGAATACTAGTAAGTTAATGAATAAATGAGTCGAGTCCAAGTGTGGCAGGGCATGGAGTTCTGTGAACATGGAGGCACCATCCAAAGATCATCAATGATACTAGTAAACCAAGGAAAACAGAATCAGGGGCTATTATGACAGTAGACAAGAAACAATAAGCAAAATTCGAATCAATTTTAGTGATTCTCTTGATAAGGCACATTATGTGAAAAGGTATGTATGGAGGGCTATGCCTCATAGTTGATAAAATGTGATACTATCAATTTCATAATCTTTCTCTTAATTAATTATTATTAACCAAAGGTTGAAGATGGAGAGAGAATTCAGATAGTAATCAGGTACCCAACTGGAACTGCCATTGTCCTATGTAATATCCATTCTTCCGGTCCTCCATAGTGATTAATGCGTAAGTTATACCTTGAGCTCGTTGCCTCTCATAATTAACGACAACATCCCCCAGATTTCCCAACCACCCTTATAGTGAGCCATGCAAAGCTCTGGATGAAATTGTTGTGGGGACTTCAGTGAATATTGCTTACAGAGAGCTGACTCCCTCGGGAAGCACTCGTGCTCAGTAGTATTCTGCAGTTCTCCAGGTAGCCTCCAACTGGGAGGTGATGGTTGGAAACCCTGGGAATCCAACAGTCCTCTTGGAACACAAACTGATATTGATGATGGGAGCCCTGTGCTAGGATGGTGAGGAAGAGAGAGAGGAGCCTGATCCTTAATGATTTCATAGAGTCACTGTGGCAACTCAAGACTGCTCATCTCCAGGTAAAAGCATAAGTAAAAGATCCCGTTCCGGCTATTGCTGTTGGTATATGCAGCTGAATGTGGTCCTAACTAACATACCTGGCTTCAAGAATTATAGCAAATGGGTTGTTAATGGAAAAAATACTGAAATTATATCCAGGAAATGATGAGTTTCTGTTGCCGGCTTCCCTGACAATCCGTTGTCACAACTGGGAAAGTAATTTAATCTTTCTGAGAATCTGTTCCTCCACTTTAAAATTTGGGAAAACAATACATGCTTGTAAAGTTGGTGTGAGAATTAAGTGTAAAAGTGTATAAGAAGGTGTTTTAGATACTTCAGAGGATTAACTGTAACTATGAATAAATAAGCAGTTTTTGCAAAAACAAAACGTAAGTCCTTGATTCTGCTGGCCTATTTCAACATTCTGAAGAAGCTATGAATCAGTGTCTTGGCATAATTTAACTGAAAATTAGAAACCACCTACTATGTGCAAATCAGTATTGGATGTTTGGATAAAAATAAATAAATTAGATACCAGACACCAATCACCTCTAATATAAGTAGAAAGCAGGAAAAAACCGTTAAACAACTATAACCAGTCATGAATTACTATCCCTGACAGAGTAAATGATGCCAGTGACAAAAATTAATTTTGGTTTCTACCCATCACAAATCTTTATCTGGCTAGTCCTTATCAAACCTTGGAATAATTGACTGAAACAGATTGAGAACCTGCTGGCTATTTTCTAACAATTCTCATACAGGAAACTTTTAAACCACGTTTTAGAGTTAATTTGGTAAAATTCCACATTTCATCCTCAGGCTACCCTATAGCATGGATAAAATATTTTGTTGGTTATACTTAGAAAAAGGAAACTGGGGGTTAAGAATAGAAAAAGGGAGGTAATATGGATGCTAGAGTACAAAATGCTGTTTTTGCAATGCATCTTTGCAAGAAATAAAATCAATGGAAAAAGGACAAATAGTGCCCAAATGTTAGCACTACACTTCTCATTTTGTGGGGTGAAAAATGAGAGGTGTATTGAGAAGTTACCCACTGTGGTCATTATTAGTGATGTTTACAAGTATGTTTGGCTTCTCATCTGCTGGGCACATGGAATAATGTGTTTTTCGCCCCTCTGTGGATGGGTGATGAGTTATGGAAGAAGATATAGATCACTTTTGGGCCTAAGCATTCAATTATTGCTGCCAGACCTCCCAGAGCTCTCTATCTCTCTTTGCTAGGATGACCACCAGTGTTTTTAGATGGTGGTTGCTTCATCAGGCTGGGTTCTGAAGGCACAAAACCCCAGCTGACCCACATGAATCTATGAAATGAGCAAGTCATATATTTAGATGTTTTTCTGTTGCTGAGATTTTGGATTTCTTTGTTACTGCAACATAATCTAGTCTTCCCTGACTATATAATGCTAGAGGCCCAGTGCACAAAATTCATTCATGAGGGGGTCCCTCAGCCTGGCCTGCACCCTCCAGCAATCCAGGACCCCTCGGGGGATTTCTGACTGCTGGTTTAGGTTTCATCCCCCCAGCAGTCGGACATCCCTCTCGCAATCCAGGATGCTGCATGTACCAGTGACCATACTTTTCATACAGGTGAAAGGAATCTTACTGTTGTATGGACAGCTACATTCTCCCCCCCGCCCCCCCCCCCGATTATAAAAAGTAGTACATAACATGATTCTGAGGCAGTAGTACCATTTCCCCCATCTTACGGGTGGAAAAACTGAAGCAGAGAGAAGTTAAGTAATTGGCTTTGTCACCCAGTTATAAGTGTCAGAATCAGGGCTGACCACAAAATGCAAGCCAGAGTCCATGCATGTCATAGCTGCATCATCCTGTTTTCTCAGTGTTAGAGTAGCCTTGCCAGGTTTTAATTTTTAAATCTAAGAGACTGTTCCCAATATATAGGGTAGGGTCCGTAGGCCTGACCAGTGATCAGGGCTGATCTGTGGGGCAACCGGTGGGTGGGGTGACTGGGGGGGGACCCCACTGGCACCCACCTTGGCTGGTGGCCTAGCGCTGGCCGCTGGTCGGCCCTACCCCTCAATCACCACCAATGGTCGCCTCCCTCTGTGGGGGGGAGGGGAGGGCAGACACTCAACCCAGGAGCTTCCATGGGGGCAGCTTCTGAATTGAGCGTCTGCCCCCTGGTGGTCAGTGCGTGTCATAGCAACCGGTCATTCTGCAGGTCATTCTGCCATTTGGTCAATTTGCATATTAGGGTTTTATTATATAGGATTAGAAAGTTTGCCACAATATGCCATGGAGAGGCTATAGGTAGTGCTAGGGCTATAAACTTTATAATTAATGAAGGAGATAAAATAATAACTTGATGTCAATGGAGATTTGCTCCATTAGTTATGTGAAGCTAAGTAAGTTTAAAATATGATAGAAAAATTATAACAAAACCTCAACTATTTACTGACTTCTCAGATGAATGAATAGATAATAGGGAGCTTGTATACTTTAAGTGAATCATGAGGCTAGGAATTACTGTTAAATTGCTCTGTACCTAAGGAAAAAAGAAAGGAAGAATTAATAGGAAGACCTGGGGCTAGGAGGGCTGCGGAAAACTGAAGCCATGAGAGCTGGAAAAACGGTTCTGGGAGGAGAGAGAGAAAATGAGACCCGATGAATTAGAACTTTGGAGGTAGAACTAAGAGAGCTAATGGAGAATTATATTAAGTATTTTTTGTGTGGCATGCAAATACAACCCTCTTCTCCTTTTCCCACAAAATTTTTACTGACAACCCCCCTGAAAGCAAATTTAATTTCACCACATCTTAAAACTATTTTAGGTTATACAAACATATTGATTCCTTCTTTAAGCAAGGAGTAGGGCAAGACTATTAAGTTTCTATGGAGCCCAGACCTAATAGGGAAGCAAACAATGTATTCCCATTTTAAGCATTCACATTACTCTTTCCTTGTAGAATCTCATGGAGACAATTTTGAAACTGCAAAAAATGAGTCAAGAGACTTATAACTACAAAGGTTGTCAAAGCTACAGAAGAAGAATTTACAACCACCATTTTTATAGTTTTCAAATACATTTTTTGGAAAACTTAGGTTGTCTTCCATTTTAAGTCAATATTATTTTTTTAAAAAAATGCAGCAGTGATCTCACTCTAGTAAAAACTTGGATAAAGAGGGATGGTTTTCAACAGTGGCAGCTTCAGGGTAAGGAGGAGGCCAAGACAAAAGAGCTCTCTGCTTCCATCATCTCTCCCATTTAGTCAGAGTGGCTTTGCTTTTATGCATTTCAAATATTATCATTCCAGATTTAAAAACTCATCGTATTTTTTTAAAAATTAAAATTTCAGTTCTTTTGGGAAAGTTTGAATACTTTTATGTGTATTCTCTTTACTAGGTAAAACATAATAATATACAACCTCACTCCCATTTTTAAATACTTGTCTGCCTGGTTTCTTCTGAAAAACCTTCCTTTAAGTTCTTTCTATATGTTTCCCCCGCTAATCAACCCTCACTACCTGTCATGAAGATCCCTCGTACATTGGGAGAGATGATGGAAGCAGAGAGCTCTTTTGTCTTGGCCTCCTCCTTACCCTGAAGCTGCCACTGTTGAAAACCATCCCTCTTTATCCAAGTTTTTACTAGAGTGAGATCACTGATGCATTTTTTAAAAAAATAATATTGACTTAAATGATGTCCTTGTGTGCTTAGGACATCTGTGGCATTGATCTTGACTTGTGCCTCCCTCTCTATGTTCTGCTAACAATTTTTATTTTGCCTTTTGATTTTAGACTTTTATTCTAAGCTTGTATCCTCCCATGTGTCTCTGACTCCTTCAGCCTTATGAGTGGTCTGTGAAGTTAAGTGCCATGACTTTGGATTCCTCATCTTCAATTATAGAACCAAACAGAATCAAAATATGATCTTTAAAGCTTTAAAGCAGAAATTAATTATCAGTCAGTTTATAGATGTGCTTTATGGCTTACATTAGAGCTCAGAGATGGTATTCTACTATATTTAAATTATAAACAGGTCCCACGTCAGGCAACTCTGCCAGGAGATAAAAAAATACAGGGACAAATCTTCTAAGAAAGTGTCGATAAAGCAGCTTGCCAATTTTTATTCTTTAGTCAACCTGCCATAGGGAACTTTCTCATGTAACCAAAAATGCGGTTCAAGAGAGATAAATCAATGGCTTAAGTGCACTGTGAGAATCAATCACCTGCTTATGCAAATTTCTTGTGCCATTAGGAGCTTCTCAAGCCCAATGTCGTATATACCCCGTCCATTAAATAATGGACTGTTGTCACCCATGCCCAGAGATGTAAGACAGGTGGTTCACGTTCCTGGTCACTCATGCTATGGTGAGTGACTTCCTCAGTCTCTAGGACAAGCCATACTCCAGAGCTGTATCTCAAACAGAGCGTGGTTGCTGAAAAGAGCATCCTCTTGTTCAAAATTCTGAAACAGTCAGACAGACGCTTGTGGCAGGCTCCATTTAGTATTCCAGGCACCTACAGGAAATTTAAGCACCTTTAGATCAGCTGGATGCTAAGGCTTAAGTGACAGAGCACTTGCAATGCAACCTAGGACAGCGGGGGAGCCTTCTCTAGTTCATATTTAAAGCATCATCGAAACCTGGTGCTTCCCCTGAGACTCTGTGTGGCATGCAGTGACCCCTTTCTCTAGGACCTATGAGTATAATAAATTTTGTTTTTGGTGCCAAAAAAAAAAAAATTGTATAGGTTACTAGGTAAATGGTCAGAGCAGCACATCCGCATATCGGATTCATGTTGCATCCAAAATCAAAGAGGCCCACTAAATGTTGAACGTTTTCCCTGTGGTTGGTAGGACAAAGTGCAGCAGTTGTCATTTCTTTGAAGGATATAACATGCCTGAAAATTGGACATCCAGAAACTTCGTTGAACTGGAATGTCCATGAATTTTCTTGGGGTTTATATCTCATTATCTTGCATTCATTTTTCTTCCCAAGATATTATGTGTATTATGCTCACCAGGTTCAATATGCATGATGTCTTTAATGTAGTGGACAGTGCAGTGTTCTGTGGAAATGTGAGATGATCAGTATTCCTGTGCCCTAAATTATGATAGAGAACCTTCCTGTGCACTTAATTATGATAGAGAACCAGATAGTTAATATAGAGGGAACTAAGATTGTAAAAAATACTGTTAGTTCGTCAAGGTGAATGAAAATTGATTCTGATAGTCTTGGTTTATTATTATTATCTATATATATATAAAAGCCTAAGCAACCAAATGACAGAATGACCGAACAACCGAATGACCGAACAGCCGGTCGCTATGATGCGCGAAAATTGATTCTGATAGTCTTGGTTTATTATTATTATCTATATATATAAAAGCCTAAGCAACCAAATGACAGAATGACCAAACAACCAAATGACCGAGCAGCCGGTCGCTATGATGCGCACTGACTACCAGGGTCAGACGCTCAACACAGGAGCTGCACCCTGGTGGTCATTGTGCTCCCACAGGCAACCTCCCCTGGCTGACCAACCTCCTATGGTCCCTCCCCCCGGGTGGCCAACCTCCCACAGCCCCTCCCCCCAGCCAGCCAAAATCTGTGGCCCCAATCGGTCCTGATCACCGACCAGGCCAAAGGACCCCAGCCGTGCATGAGTTCATGCACCGGGCCTCTAGTTATAAAAATAATTTGCCATCTCACAAACTTTGTATTAGTCACTAGGACACCAGTCAAGTACCATATTGGTAAGTCTTCTCCAGTTGAAGTTCCCACCTAACATGTTGAAATACTCCAGTGTCAATCCCTAAAACCCATCTAAGTTTTTCAGTAATGGAGAGGAGAAGGAATACCACCTGCATCAGTTTCTTTGGGCTGATGTAACAAGGTACCATAAACTGGGTGGCGACAAACAACAGAAAATTATTGTCTCACAGTATTGGAGGCCAGAAGTCCAAAATCAAGATGGTGGTAGGGCCATGCATCCTCTGAAATCTGTAGAGGGGAATCTTCTTTGCCTTTCCCTACCTTTCCATGGTGGCCATAGATCCTGGACACTCCTTAGCTTGGCAGTTGAATCACTCCAGTCTCTGCCTACATGGTCACATGGCTTTCTACCTCTGTGAGCATCTGTGTCTTAACATGGGAGAGAGCGATAGAAACATCAATGATGAGAGAGAATCATTGATTGGCTGCCTCCTGCACACCCCCTACTGAGGATTGGGCACAAAACCCGGGCATGTGCCCTGACTAGGAATCAAACCATGACCTCCTGGTTCATAGGCCGAGGCTCAGCGTTGACCACACAGGCTGGGCCAGTGTGCCC
>NW_005354508.1:31304-41056 GCF_000412655.1 Myotis brandtii | reverse complement strand
CCAGTTTCATTGAGAAATGAAATACTGATTTACATGTATTGTGAAATTTTTACCACTACTGGTTCAGCTAACTTCATCTTACATAGATACAATGTAAAGGAAAGAAATAAGAGAAAAAAACCCACAAATTTTGCATTGTAATCAGAATTCTTAGGATTAACTTTTAATATTTCTATGTATCATATAGCAATGTTAGCTATAGTCATTATATGGTACATTAAATCTCTATTACTAATATTTCTTACAACTTGAAGTTCGTACCTTTTGATGACCTGCCTTCAATTCCCTGCCCGTCACTCTCCAGCTTTGATAACCAACCACAACCCTGTTCTCTCTTTTTGTAAGTTTCTGTTTTGTTTTAATTTCCACATATAAGTGAGATCATACAATCTTTCTCTGTCTGACTTCATTTAGCATAATGCTTTTAAGGTCCATTCATGTTGTTGTTGCAAATGGTAGGCATTCTTCATTTTTTAGAGCTAAACAACATTCTATTGTATATATTTTACCACAACTTCTTTATTCATTCACTGATGGGCACTCAGGTTGTTTCCATGTTTTGACTACTGTAAATAATGCTGCTATGAACATGGAGATGCAAACATCTTTTAGAATTAGTGTTTTCATTGCCTTTGGATATCCCCAGAAGTGGAGTTGCTGAATTATATGGTAATTCTATTTTTAGTTTTTGAGGATTCTCCATACTGTTTTTCATAGTGGCTGTACTAATTTATAATCCCACCAATAGTGCACAAGGGTTCCCTTGAACTATTCCATGGTTTCCTTTGTTTTATTGAACTTCTTTTTTTGTTCATGCATTTTAAAAAAAATGTTTTAGTTGTCTGTGTGTCCTTGTAGTTCACTAAACTTTTTAAAGATGATTATTCTGAATTCTTTGCCTGAGTGTTCATATCTCCATTTCTTTAAACTTAGTTATTAGAGCTTTATTAGTTATCTTTAGTGATGTCATATTTACCTATTTTTGGGGTGGTGTGTGTTTTTACATATACTTGTTTTCTTACATTGTTATCTGTGTGTTTGAGTAATCAGGTTCCTTTTCCAGAGTTTACAAGTTTGCTTTTTCTAAGATACACCTTCACCAGTCAGCTCTGTGTAGGTTTCTGGGCATGTCTGCTAGTAATATCCTTGGGCATGTGGGGCCAGCTATTATAGTCTATTTGGGGCATGAGGCAACTGTTCACACTCTGGGTTTGGGGGAAGAGGAGAGTGTGCCACTGGCTAAGAACGCTTGGATAGGAACTAGGTGTTCTGGCCAGTCCTGCTCAGACTGACGCAGAGGGGATGCACAGCAGGTGGGATGATGTCTCAGCTCCCTTGCCTGGGCAGGAAGGGGAGGGGTCACTCCAGGCAACTTTCAATTTTCTTAACAGGCTCTCTGATGGGAGAGGCTGGGTATTTCCTCAGCCTTGGCTCTGAATGAAACCTCCTGTCTGTGTGTAAAAGGGAAACTCCTCACACCCAGTCCTGGCTTTGCTCTGAGGGCTATCAGCTCTGCCTGCCAGACTATAGGCATGAGCTACACTGCTTTTAAGAGTTGTCACCAGCCTTCGGGCTGATCTGGCTGGGTGGGGCTGTGACTCAACTCCTTGCATGGTCATGAGCAAACCAGGCTCAAGGGTCAGCAAAACTCTTCCTTTGAGGATCCAAATCAGACAGATCTGCACTCCAGCTACGTTTCCAAATCAAAGTGAACCCCTGTCTTGGTTCTGCAGATAAACAATCCTGAAAATCCTTAGCATACTATAGAATATAAAGACTTAGGAAGCTAGGGATGATGGAGTCGATTATGATATACAGCTTACTCATCCAAACTCTAATTATGCTATGGCTTGGGGCTACTCCCTGGGCACTGCAGGTATGAACTTGGTCTGCCAAGATCCATGTGCTAATTGTTGCAAGACCCTCCCCCTTCTGCATCATAGTCAGATTCACAGTGGTTGAGCCCAGCGGATTCTCCTATAATTCCCAGCGGTGAAATCAGGTTAAGGACTTCCACAAAGTGACCCACAATGCTATAGGGGCTGGTTATCCCCTTCCACATGGGTTCTTTTTTTCCCACGGGAGGATCAGAGGAGACCTCTTGTGTGGCGCTGTGCTGGCCACTCCTATAATTCCCAGCGGTGAAATCAGGTTAAGGACTACCACAAAGTGACCCACAATGCTATGGGGCTGGTTATCCCCTTGCACATGGGTTCTTTTTTTCCCACGGGAGGACCAGAGGAGACCACTTGTGTGGCTCTGTGCTGGCCGTGGAGAGGGGCAGTGCCATCAACATGTAGCCACTTTTCTTACCTTCAGTTCATCTTGGTCACTGCAGTGCAGGGGGTTACTTCAGCCTCACCTCTGTGTTCTAGGGTTCTCTCCATGCTGTTTTGTTCTTGAATAGTTGTGACTTGGTTGGTTTGTTTTTGTGAGGGGAAGCAAAGTCAGGAATGACATATGTTGTCATCTAGGTGTCCTCATTCTCCTCTAGTTTTGCTTTTAAGGCTTTCAACTGATAAAGTGAGGCTCTTCCAGATTATGAACGGTAATTTCCTTCACTTAAAGTTACCTGATTATAGATGTTCGCTTCATTTACAAAATACCTTCATAGCAACATCAAGATTAAGGTTTAATTGAATAACTAAGCACTATATCCTAGTGAACCTGACACATAAAATTAACCATCACACTTCTCCTTCTGGGACCCATCACCCAGTGAAATAAGTCAGACCATTTAAATGGCAGGATTTCCTACTTTAACACAGGCCAACAAGGACAACCTCTATAGAGCTTTATAATAACCTGGTATGTCTCTCACTTACGAGTTTTTCAGGGCTTTGGTGAAAAGTCTGTTCTCTGGGTCCTCCTACAGACATAATTAGAGTTTGGATGAGTAAACTGTATACTAGTATAATCATCTACTCCATCATCCCTATCTTCCTAAGTCTTTATATTCCTCTTTCTATAGTGTGCTAAGGATTTTCTGGATTATTTATATCAGTCAGTGTAAGCCAGTCTTGAGTCAGAAGCACTCCCAGGTACTCCTGCTGGCATACTGAATTCCACCTCTCTGGAAAATGGACACACATTGTTAAACTTGACCTAACCTAAAAACTTGCTCCTTCTTTTCTATTTAGACATTGGAATTCATTTTCACTCATATTCTTCAGTATGATTACAAACACATTAGCAAAACCTTGAAAATTTTGGCTGTCAAAGTATCGCATCCCATGTTTGATTTTGTTTTTGGCCCCTGGACATATGGGGTGTGACTCTGTTCTTAGTCAGGATGCAGTTAAGTTTAGAGCAGTGTCATGAAAACAGTTGGGTTTTGCTTGCAAAGTAACTACCTCATGTGAGGACTTACAGCATCGCCAAACAACAGAATTAGCCTTTTAAGACAGAGATGAGGGGACTTCTGTCGACATGGGAGGATTAATAGGTTTGGTGGGCCAGAAAACCCAGATTCCTTTTAAACTACCTAAGTACATTCATTCCAATTGTGAGATTCCCATTTTTTTTCCTGAAAATTGCCCTAAATTACAAAGAGACTTGATACACTGTGCTTGCATCTATATATTTTTGGTAGCCTGCACGATCAGACTGCCTTTCAGTTTTAGTATATTGTCCTGATAAGAGATCATTTTAGGGCAACCACTAGGTTCCTGGTCCTTGACAATACTTCAAGCTAAAAATGGAAAAATTTCATCATTTTTGTCAAAGCTCCCTTCCTCTTTCCCTCTATCCCTTGTTCTATCTATCCCCTTTCTCCCTTCTTCCCTTCCTCCTCCTCCTCCTCCTCCCCCTTCTTCATGCAGATCTTATTTAAGTACAAGCTTCCAGTCAATTTACAGTCTCTGTGTTGTTCTTTCTCTTTATCAAGGCCCATGTTAGAAACCTGTTTTTCTAACAAAGCCCAGCCTTCATTCCAGGTGATATTGTATGGTGATTTAAGTAAATTTTTTCTCATGTCATACAGTGTACTTTTTGTACTTCGTTTTTCAATCATATTACACTATCATTACTGCCTTTACTCCAAACCAGGTGAGACAATCCCAGATGTTCATCTTAAGTGTTAACTTCTTGCTTCAAATATTTTATCAGTGTTGTTAACAGAAACCACTTATGTTCAGAAGATAAAGTTTAATACAGAATATTAGGTGGTTAGAAGTCATTTGAAGGGCTTCAGGAGAATATTTTAGGTTTGGTCTAGTGAAATGATTTCCAGATACGTACAGGACTGACTCACAGGAGCATTATTTTTACCTCAGGCAAATACTAGAGCTAGGAGTTTGAGAACACCCTGGGGTTCTGATTCAGGATTTGTAAAATTGGAAATAAAAAGCTGTCATGGAAACTGTCTCTTAACACAGAGGAAGAAAGGGATGACATTGAAACATTGCTTCTCTCAAGCCTTCCAAATCTTAAACCAGTCCCTCTAACAAGTAGAATCTAATTCAGATTTTTAAAAAATCTAAGTTGAAGGTAGTCTGGTAAATAGGGATTTCACCTTTCCAATTTAATTCATAGAATGATGGATATGAGGTTGTGTAAGTCCTTTTCTCAATTTTTATCAGAAATGGAAATCTGGATGCCACCCAATAGTGACTTAGGAGGCTCTTGAATTCCCCTCCTTTCACAGATACACCAAATATAACATACAGCTTCACATAGCAGTTCCCTCTGAGAGAAATCCACAAACTAGCTAAGTGACTTCTACACATCAGGCAACTGAGAAAAAGCCACATCAAAACAGGCTGGAAAGGCTAAGACCCATTCTTGCCAAAAAAAAAAAAAAACACCCCTACCATAGTGTGATAAAATCAGGAGAAAAATCCTACCCCCAGCTTCTCCTTGAAGAGCAAGGAGTTTGGCCCATTCTTATGAAACCCCAACTTTTAAGGCTATCATCCGAGAGATGGACCCCCAAATCACCTAGCTCTGAAAGCTAATGGGGCTGACATTCATGGGTCCAACAGAACCATAGCAAACAAAGGAGCACTGCATGCAAGCACTGGCTGTGGCTATCTCCCCAGGGCTCAGTGCAGAGAGATCAGGCAAAAACGCCCATCCCTAGTCTTTTCCTGGAAGGAATTTGACTACATACTTTATACACTGCTACTTGAAGGCCCGGCTTCTAAGTAGAGTACATTTGTATGCTGACTGTGATCCTCCCAGGAGCCTGAAAGAGCCATGTGCACTTCCCTGCCTTCCCCTTCTGAATCACTCCAACAGTAAAACCAAGAATCCAGCTTCTCCCTAGAAGGAGCTTGTCCACACATCTAGTGCTCCAACTTTTGAGGCAGCCATCTGAGAGACAGGCCTTCAAATCACGTAGCTCTGATAGCTAACAAGCAGGGCCCTCACATATTAAATTTTTAGAAAGCAGTCTTCAAATGGGTGAACAAACACTTTTGTCAGCTATTCCCCCAGGGCTGAGCACAGAGAGAGCTCACAAAAATGCCTGTGTCCCAGTTTTTCCTTGGAAAGAATTTGCATACTTTCCAAGCTGCTATCTGAGGTTCTGGCTTCTAATAACTTCATGTGCTCACTGTGATCCTCCCAGGAGCCTGAGTGCATCCCTCCCTATTTCCCCCCCAGCTTGCTCTAGCAACAATACCAGTGTTCAGTTTCTCCCTGGAACAGGAGCTTATTAACATATGTAGCACCCCAACTTTTATGGCCGTCATCCAACTGTTATTAGCTCCCAAATCACCTAGTGCTAGGAGCTGATAAAGGATTAACATTCATGAGTCCCCAGGGATCACACAAAACAAAGAGGCAGTTCTATTTGGGTGCATAAGCAATTTCAGAGACTATTCCCTCTGGCTCAATGCAGAGGGAATAGACAAAAAATACCCAGCTCCTTGCTGATAGGAGCTAGACTGCATATCTAACACCCTGACTTTCCCAGCTGCTACGAGAAAGTTGAGGTTCTAATTAGCCTACATTTGGGAGCTGATGGGGCAAGCAATCAGTAGTCATCATGGAGCCTGAACAGGCATATGGGTATTTCCTATGCCTGTAGGAAACCAACAGGTCTTGGTACATTCTCAGCTTCTGGGAGCCACTCATAATAAAGACAGGTGCTTAGACAATCACATAGGTTTGAGCTGGGTGGGGCTGATTGACAAGGTTCATCTACATGAGGCCAGGCTCTGAAGTTAGAGAGATGTGCAGAAACCTACACAGATAGTTAAATAAAATAAAGAAATAAGGGAATATGTTCTCAACAAAAGAATAATATGACTCCAGAAACTACCTTAACGAAACAGAGAGAAATGATTTGCCCAATAAAGAGTTCAGAATAGCAATCATAAAGATGCTCACCAAGATAAGAAGACCAATATATGAACAAAGTGAAAATTTCAGCAAGGAAAAAATATTAAAAACTATCAAAGTAAATAAAACTGACCAATACAGTAACTGAACTGAAAAATTTAATGAAGAGGTTCAACAGCACACTAGTTCAAGCAAAAGAAAGGATCATAGAACTCAGGAATATATGGTAGGCTATTAAACTTTTAAGAACGAATGAAATTATATCAAGCATCTTCCCCTACCACAGTGGTATAAAAGTAGAAATTAGTTATAAGAGAAAAACTTGAAAATTTACATGTGGAGATGAACAGCATGCTCCTGAACAACCAATTTGGTCAAAGCAAAAAAATCAAAGATCAGAGTAGAAATAAATGAAATAGAGAGTAGAAACTCAATAGAAAACATCAATGAAACCAAAAGCTGTTTTTTGAAAAGATAAACAAAATTGACAAAAGTTTAGCTAGACTAAGAAAATAAAAGACAAGACAAATAATATCAGAAATAAGAGCGTTGTGACTGATAAATACTAAGAATCATAAGAAACTACTGTAAATAATCATATGGCAAAAAATTAGAGGACCTAGAAAAAAATAATAAATTTCTAGAAACATACAAGCAACTAAGACTAAATTATGGCAGAATAGAAAATATGAACAGATCAATGACTAGTAAGGAGATTGAGTCAGGAATAAAAAAACCTCTCAATAAACAAAAGTCCAGGACCAGAAAGCTTCACTAGTGAATTCTATAAAACATTTCAAGAAACATTAATACCAATTCTTCTGAAACTTTTCAAAAAAATAGAAAAGTAGGGAATACTTCCTAACTCATTTTATGAGACCAGAATTACCATGATACCAAAGCCAGACAAACACACTATAAGGAAGAACATTATAGGCCAATATCCTTTGGGAGCATAGATTTTTTTAAAAAATTCTCAATAAAAGTATACAGTACATTTAAGGGATAATACTCCATGCTCTAGTGAGATTTATTGCTGGAATTCAATAATGGTGCAACATATGCAAACTTATAAATGTTACATACACCAGGAAAACAAAATGAAAGATATAATTCATGTGATTATCTCAATAGATGCAGAAAAAAAGCATTTGATAAAATTCAGCATACAGTCATGACAAAAACTCCCAACAGATTAGATACCTAGTATAGATGGAATGTGCGTCAACATTCCATGTATGGTAATCTCACAGCTAATGTTATATTCAAAGCTTTCAGAGAAAAGCTGAAAGTGTTTTCTCTAAGGTCAGAAACAAGACAAAAATGTGTACTTTTGCCATGTTTATTCAACACAGTACTGGAAGTTCTAGCCAGGGTATTTAGGCAAGAAAAAATATATATATATATAAGGCATGCACTTAGAAAATCAGAAGTGAAATTGTCTGTTTGCAGGTGACATATTATATAAAAAAAACACTAAATACTCCACACACACACAAAAAAAATTTTAGAACTAATACTGGTAAATTCATTAAAGTTGCAGGATACAAAATCAATACAAAAAAATCAGTTGTATTTCTATATAGCAATAATTACTGTCGGAAAAGGAAGTTAGAAAACAATCCCATTTACAACAGCATAAAAAGGAAAAAAATATTTGGGAGTAAATTTAACCAATGATGTGGAAGATCTATACACATAAAACTATAAAAATTGATGAAAGTGAAATGAAGGCACAAAAGATACTCTCTATTCATGGATTGAAAGAATTAATATTAGTTAAATGTCTGTGCTACCCAAAGTGATCTATAGACTCAATGCAATACCTGTCAAAATTCCAATGGCATTTTTCACAGAAGTTAAAAAAAAATTCCTAAAATTTTTTTTTACACCAGTCCCTTTAGCATTTCGAAAATTTGAGTGGAACCCATAAGACTCTACACAGCCAAAACAATCTTGAGAAAGATTAAAGCTGGAGGTATCAGGTATCCTGATTTCAAACTATATAACAAAGCTATAGTAATGAAAACAGTATGGTATTGTCATAAAAAGAGACACATAGATCAGTGGAACAGAACAGAGGGCACATGGATAAACCCTTGCATATATGATCAATTAATTATTAACTAAGGCATTAAGAAAACACAGGGGGAAAGGATAGTCTCTTCAATAAATGGTCTTCGCAAAACTGGGCATTCACATGCAAAACACCCCTATCTTACATCATAAGCAAAAGTCAACTCAAGATGGATTAAAGATTTGAAGGTAAGGCCTGAACCTGTCAAACTTTAAAACATACAGACATACACAAAACACAACATGTGGTAAGATCCTTATCATTGGTTTTGGCAATGAATTTTTGGATATGACACCTAAAGGAAAGGCAACAAAAGTAAAGTCAACATAAAAATCTTCTGCATAGCAAAGGAAACTGTCAACAAAATGAAAAGGCAACCTAACCAAATGGGAGAAAATACTTTCAAACCACATATCCAATAAGGTTAATATACAAAACTAGAGGCCCGGTACATGAAAATTCATGCACTGGAGGAGGGGGTCCCTCAGCCCAGCCTGCCCCATCTCACAGTCTGGGAGCCCTCAGGGGCGGGAGGCGACCCAGCAATCAGGGCAAGGCGACGCCCCATCACACCTCTGCTGCTGGCAGCGCAAGCCTCGGCCGGCCCTGGGCAGCTGGGCAGCTGCCATCTAAGGCTTGCCTATGCCTCGGGCTGGCCCTGGGCGGCTGGGGGGCTGAGGGGACTGGGTGTCTACTGAGGCAGGCATACAGAGTCCCCGGCGGGGCTGAGGGAACTGGGCACTGCCATCTTGTGGCTGTGGGCACCGCCCTCTTTGAGGGCGAGGCAGTCAATTAGCATTTTCCCTCCTTATTGGCTGTGAGTGCTGCCATTTTAGAGGATGTGGATGTCAATTAGCATATTCCCTCTATATTAGATGGGATATATAAGAAACTTATATAATTCAATAGCAAAAAACAACACACAACCCAACTTAAAAATGGGCAAAGGTCCTGATTAGACACTTTTCAAAAGACATACAAATGACCAACAAGTATATGAAAAGGGACTCAACATCACAAATTGTCAGGGAAATACAAATCAAAACCACAATGAAATATCATCTCACATCTGTTAGAATAGCTATCATAAAAAAGAAAACCAGTATGAAAAACAGCATGTAGATTCCCCAAGAAATTAAAAATAGAATTATCATATTATCCAGCAATCCTACTTCTGGGTGTTTATCCAAAGGAAACAAAATCAGTATCAAAGAGATAGCTGTACTCCCATATTCATTGCAGCATAATCACAATAACAAAAAACCCAAGTGTATGTTGACAGATGAATGGGTAAAGAAATGTATAAAGAAAATTTATATATATTATATATCATATGTTATATATTATACATCATATATATTACTAGTGGCCCGGTGCACAAAAATTTGTG
>NW_005354508.1:30313-30863 GCF_000412655.1 Myotis brandtii | reverse complement strand
TGAGGCTTCCGCTGCTGAAAGCTGGTATCTGGTTTGTTTGCCGTTCTATAATCGAAACAATGTATAACTTCAGCTCTGAGATCCCGGCAGGCTGAAAGCTGGTTTCTGGGGTTTTGTTTAGCTTCTTATTTGCAACATAGTACATAGTTGCTTAGAGTTGCAACTCAGAGGCCGGCAAGTCAGGCGGGGAACGTTGGAGTCTGCAGTCACTGGAGCAAGCAAGCCTCATGTTCGCTTCCAGCTGCCTGGCTGCCGGCCGCCATCTTGGCTGACAGTTAATTTGCATAAGGATATGCTGATTAGCCAATGGGAAGGGTAGCGGTCGTACGCCAATTACCATGTTTCTCTTTTATTAGTGTAGATATCATTCAGCCTTAAAAAAAAAATAAGGTAGTTCTGCCATTTGCAACAACTTGGCTAAATATGGAGGGTACTGTGATATGTGAAATAAGCCAGACAGAGAAAGACAAATACTGAATGGTAGCACTTATATGTTAGAATTTTTAAAAAAAATCATACTCATAGCAACGAAAAGTAGAATAGTGGTTGC
>NW_005354508.1:25640-30270 GCF_000412655.1 Myotis brandtii | reverse complement strand
AGAAATAGTGAGATGTTGGTAAAATGATACAAGCTTTCAGTTATGAGAGTCTGAGGAAATAATATATAACCTGGTGAGGACAGCTGATAATACTGAATTGAGTAATAGATATTTGCTTGGAAAGAAGGCCTGGGCTGGGGATGGAGGCGGGCTAGAAGGGGTCAATGGGCAGAAAAGGGGACATATATGACACTTTCAACAATAAAGATTTTTAAAAAAAATAAAGTAGAACTCAAGAGAGTAGAACACCCCCCCTCCCAAAAAAAAAGCAGAAATTTATGGAGCAGAGGACCTGCCTGGTGAAGTTGTTTTGCTAAGGACCTGTCCTGCAGTCTTGATCGTACATGGAGTCTTATGTGGTTAAAATTCTACATTTTCTGTCATAGGTTATAGATTACAAGATATCTGGCCCTCATTCTGATAATGATCCCAATTCCATCTTTGCCCAGGAAGGGAGTAGACTGGAAGCCCTCCTATGTAGTTTTTATTGTTTTCAGAGTGTAAATTCTCCTTCTGACATCATGGCTAATGTCGAGCTACCAATCTAATGCCATTGGAATGGGAAGGGATGGGCATAATCAGCTCTTAAAAACCTTCAAGAGTGGGTTTCAGCATTTCGCCGGGCCTCTGGCTTCCGAGAAGAATGGAGGAAGTGTTCCCTTGGATAGAGCTTTGGCTCACCCTGGAGGCCCACTGACATGCTAGTATGCCTGCTCAGTGTAATTCTGAAGCGCATTGCATTTCTGAAGTGAAGGGAGAAGGTTAGAAGGCACACAGTGGTCCTTGATCCAATCCCTGTGACTTCTATCTGAGGATAGAGAAAGGATGTGTGGGCATGGGATCCCCAAACTGGCTTATTGAGCCACCTTTGGAAAGCTGCTGAGTACACACACCTTAAATCTAGAGCTGTGTTTCTTTCCCTCTCAGAACGTGCATCAGTTTGTTACAGATATTCACTAGCATGACTATCTGGTGCTTTTCCAGGAAAGAGCCATGAAAGTTTGAACACTATATGCTTTTGCTCATTATCATATTCCCAGTGACTAGTGGTAGCACCCAGACTGGCACTTTGAAAAGTACAGAGTGCCCAGAGTAGTTCAATTCTTTCTTAAAGGTAATCTACCTATTCCTTGATTCATCTGTGTGCCCATGAACGGCCCCCAGATGGTCCTGAATTATATTATAATAAAATAACTAAATTATATTTCTTGATTCCTTGGAAGCAATATTCAAATACAGATATACTTTTCATGTGCTTTGCTAGATAGACAATGTGTACCTTTAAAATCTTCCTTATAAATCAGGTGTTACTCTCCTTCAGATACTACACAACCAAATACTGAATGCAAGGAAATCTATCCTGGGTCTCAATAAAGTAATATTTCTTTGTTTTATTTATGACAAATACCTTCATATGATTCACATCTAAGAACACAGTAACACCCCTGAAGAACGGGACAGAGGAATCATACTGGATTTATTATGATGATGATAAATGAGACATATTTCAATTGTGGAAAGATTCAGAGATGCCTCCTAGTGAGAATCTGAACTTAAGAAGATGAAATCTTCTACTTCGATGACTTTCTGCTTCAATTTCTAAATCAACCTACCAATTTCATACTTACAACTGAGATAATTCATTCATTCAAAAATGTATTATATAACTACAGTCTATAAAGTCCTTTTTGCCCGCTTTTTAAATTGCTATGATGCTAGGAGGGCTATGAATTTTTTCAAAAGAGAGAGAAATATAACCACAAGAAAACTAAAAATTAATTTCAAAAGAGTCAAAAGTAATAAAGAACACTGGAACAGTGGATAATACCTTTTTGATTGTCAATTTCATGAGCTCATCACAATTTGAAGATTCTCAGAAAAATTCAGAATATTTTTGGAAAGAAATTTAGCCTCACGCACTAAATTCAAGAAACTCAGTTCGTGGGCTCAGAAATCTCTTTCTTGTGCTATGCCTCTAACAAAGGCAACAGGAATTGGTTAAGACACTTTCCAGTTGTAAAAAAAAACCTGTCAAAACAGGTAAAAATCTTACAATATGAGTTGACCTAAAATGGAGCCAAGTTAAACTGAGGCTGGATTGCAACCAGATGGGAATATTGGAGAAAATATTAAGTACTAGATGAGTAGTTGATCTAAATGTTTTATAAAGTACTTTTCTCCTAAAATTCTGTACCTACAAAAAAAAGAAAGGAAGTAAAGAAATGATGGATATTTTAGCCAGTATCCACTCAAGTGCACAAAAAGTTACCCAATTGTCTCTATATCTTTTTTATTTTATTTTTCAGTTACAATTGACATTCAATGTTACTTTGTATTAGTTTCAGGTGTACAGCATAGTGGTTATACATTTATATAATTTACAAAGTGACCCCCCCCAAATAAATCTCGTATCCACCTGCCACCATACATCGTTATTACAATATTATTGACTATATTTTCTATGCTATACTTTACATCCCCACAACTATTTTGCAATTACCAATTTAGTTGATTGTCTATAAAGCTTGGTGCCAATATATAAGCTTCACAGAGTCATGGATTTCCAACCCTCTTATTTAGCCCATGAGGAAATTGACGTACTCCTACTTCATATCACCACATTGATGGTCTCTCCGACTGCTGACGTGCTTTGCATACACAATCACAGTGGTAGATACAGACCAGATATCATGATTCTAACATAAGTGTGATTTTTCTATTACTCTGCCTTGAATGGAAGTTATGGCCACTTAAGGAAAAGAGACTGCATTTATTTAACTTCTCCTGCTTTCAGAAAACAAGTACACTTAAAATGTGTTTGCCACTCCTGCTGCTGCAAACACTAGTTTTTGAATTGGAGAGTTAGGAATTTTGAATTAGGCAAGCCCCTAACCTTAAAAAAGTTCCTTGCTGAGAGATTGTTTTACTGCACAGCAGTTTGGAGGACAGGGCTAGCAAGAGACTATAAAGTATTAAGCACAAATAAGTTCAGCCATGAGAAACGGTTTCTTGTGAAAATTTCCCCTTTGTTTTGAATACTCTGAAAGAACAGTTTAGAAAGTTTGCCACTAGGTAAAAAATCCTTTTTAAATACACTTTTAAAAATACGTTACCCTGGGAATTAAATCACCAGGCAGTTTCAAACCATAGGGCAAAAATGAATCTACAAATTACATTTATAGGACACATTTTATCTGGAGGAATCTCAGAGCACTTTATAACCTGATTAGAAAGCACATATCTAGGAATCAGAGCACCCACGACTGAAAGAAATACTGCTGCCCCTGGGGCCACCCGAGCAGCTCTTTAGGAAAATACAGCCATGTCGCACTGGGAAGGGACACAGAGGCCCCTGGCTAACCACGCCACACACCAGCTCCTCATTCAATGCCATGGAGCTGCGTATTACAAAGCATGGCCTTGAAATGAGAATGTCTAAGAAATTACACTAGAACAGCCATCCAGGAAATGATAGTGTTTCTCTCTCATAGCATAGTGAGTAGAGCATGAGCGGTGGACTCGGACTATCTTTGGGGGCGAAACCCAGCTTAACCATTTAGTAGCTGTATAATCTTGGCAAGTTCTCTAACTGCTGAAAGTCTCGGTTTCCTTATATACATTACTCCTTGTAGTAAATGAGATGATACAGGACCTTAACCCAGTGCTTGGAACACAGCAGATGTTCAGTAAATTTTTGTTTTCTTCTTTTGCTTACTGATTAATGTTGGTGTCATCCTCACCACCATTTAAATATACACACACGCGCTCTACAATATATGATATATGTATATCAATATAATACGATTTTGCTATATGTGATTCCATATATACACATATAGAATATTACATGTATACTAGAGGCCTGGTGCACAAAATTTTTGCACGGGGGAGGGGGGAGGGAGAGGTCTTTGAGCCCAGCCTGTGCCCTCTCGCAATCCAGGACCCCTCGAGGAGCATAGCAGTGCACCAAGCAGCAGGCGGCCAGGGAGGAGCCCGAACTGGGGCTGAGCACCGCGCAGCTCATGCTCATCCTGGCCGCTGTGCCTGCTGTCGCTGCTTGGTAGTGCTGCCATGGAGCCAGGAGAGGCTCCCACAGCCACAGCTGTGCTCGCCAGCCACGAGACCAGCTTCTGGCTGAGCTGTGCTCCCTCTGTGAGGGCACTGACCACCAGGGGGAAGCTCCTGCATTGAGCGTCTGCCCCCTTGTGGTCAGTACGTATCATAGTGACTGGTCAACCCGTTGTTCTGGTTGTTCTGGTTATTCTGCCATAATGGTCACTGGGCATTTTTATATATAGACTAGAGGCCCGGTGCACAAAAATTTGTGCACTCGGGGGGGAGAGGGGGTCCCTCAGCCCGGCCTGTGCCCTCTCGCAGTCTGGGACCCCTCAGGAGATAACGACCTGCTGGCTTAGGCCTGCTCCTGGGTGGCAGAGGGCAGGCCCAATCCCTAGGTGCAGCCCCTGGTCGGGCTCAGAGCAGGGCCAATTGGGGAGTTTGGGCGCTGCCCCCTGTCATGCACAGAGCAGGGCGGATCGGGAGGTTGCGATGCCACCCCTAGTCACGCTCAGGGTACGGCCAATTGGGGGGTTGGGACACTGCCCCCTGTCACACTCAAGGCAGGGTCGAT
>NW_005354508.1:14621-25546 GCF_000412655.1 Myotis brandtii | reverse complement strand
GATATGTACATGGAGTGGGCTTTGATTTGCACTCTTGCCCTGCACCCACCATTGTTAGAGGAGAACTTGGAAAGACGATTGAATCTAGCGCACACGTACAGGGATGGACTTTATGTAGGAGCAAAGAGAGCTCTCCCATGTTGTCAGGAGGGGAGGCTGAGTCTGAGTGCAGATGATCAAGGTGGGTAGACGTGGTGGTGCGAGTCTTGGGGAATTTTACTGTGTGTTTTTTTTAATTTTTTAATTTTTTTTTTCAGTTCAGTGGATGCAGAATTATCAGCTGAGAGTGAAGGTAGGGCAGGAAGTTTGGGATCTTTGAGGAGAGAGAGGTGTATAAAATAATCATCTAGACAACAGTGGGGATATTAAGCCAGGATAGATGAGGCAGGGTTTCTGGCCAGCATTACAGGCCCTCTTGAGGTTTGTGCTCATGATTTTATTTATTTATTTATTGTCTAAAATTTTACATGTGCCTCCTTTTTTCCCACTTGATCCCCCACCCCGCCCCTGCCTTCCCACCCTGGGCAAGCCCCCACTGCCCCAGTGAGTGTGCTCATGATTTTAAAGTGAGACCAGTCAGCATGTTTGTATTTTTCTTTTGCCATATTCAGCCGCATGGCTACAAGCATGAAGGCAGAGGAGAATTTGATGTAAGCAGGGTTTAAATTTAATCTAGGGTTTAGGATGGCCAAGAAAACAGGATGACAAGAGAGAGGTAACAGAGTGGAGAGTGTGTGCATTGAATGGATTATAATGGTGGGTCTAGAATTTAAGCTGTAACAGGAGGAGAAAGAGGACACTGAGGGTGTGAGGAATAATGGCAAAATGGTAGGATCAACAGATGGGAGGTTCTGGTAGGGTTGAGGGATTGTGGAGAAAATGGTCAGAGAACTTGTTGCTGCAATTGGGATTATGGAGGGTGGTCATCATTAGCAAGGACAGGGTCGCTTCCAGCTGCCTGGCTGCCGGCGGCCATCTTGGTTGGCAGTTAATTTGCATATCGCCCTGATTAGCCAATGGGAAGGGTAGCGGCCGTACGGCTAATTACCATGTTTCTCTTTTATTAGATAGGATATGTACATGGAGTGGGCTTTGATTTGCACTCTTGCCCTGCACCCACCATTGTTTAGAGAAGAACTTGGAAAGACGATTGAATCTAGCGCACACGTAAAGGGATGGACTTTACATAGGAGCGAAGAGAGCTCTCCCATGTTGTCAGGAGGAGAGGCTGAGTCTGAGTGCAGGTGATCAAGGTGGGTAGACGTGGTGGTGCAAGTCTTGGGGAATTGTACTGATTTTTTTAAATATTTGGATTTGTTTTCAGTGAAGTGGATGCAAAATTATCAGCTGAGAGTGAAGGTAGGGCAGATCAGTAAATTTTTGTTTTCTTCTTTTGCTTACTGATTAGAGAAATTAGCATTTAAAAGAAACACATAATTATATACTTAAATTTGCTTTCCTATTCATGTTGGTGTCATCCTCACCACCATTTAAATATACACGCACATGCTCTTCAATATATGATATGTACATATCAATATATTATTTTGCTATATATGATTCCATATATACACATATAGAATATTATGTGTATACTAGAGGCCTGGTGCACAAAATTCTTGCATGGGGGGTGGGCGGGTCCCTGAGCCCAGCCTGTGCCCTCTCGCAATCCAGGACCCCTCGAGGGACGTAGCAGTGCACCAAGCAGCAGGTGGCCCGGGAGGAGCCCGAACTGGGGCTGAGCACCGTGCAGCTCATGCTCATCCTGGCCGCTGTGCCTGCTGCCGCTGCTTGGTAGTGCTGCCATGGAGTCAGGAGAGGCTCCCGCAGCCACAGCTGTGCTCGCCAGCCATGAGACCAGCTTCTGGCTGAGCTGTGCTCCCTCTGTGAGGGCACTGACCACCAGGGGGAAGCTCCTGCATTGAGCGTCTGCCCCCTGGTGGTCAATGCGTATCATAGTGACTGGTCACTATGGTTGTTCCGGTCATTCTGCCATAATGGTCACTGGGCTTTTATATATATATATAGATATGTACATGGAGTGGGCTTTGATTTGCACTCTTGCCCTGCACCCACCATTGTTAGAGGAGAACTTGGAAAGACGATTGAATCTAGCGCACACGTACAGGGATGGACTTTATGTAGGAGCAAAGAGAGCTCTCCCATGTTGTCAGGAGGGGAGGCTGAGTCTGAGTGCAGATGATCAAGGTGGGTAGACGTGGTGGTGCGAGTCTTGGGGAATTTTACTGTGTGTTTTTTTTAATTTTTTAATTTTTTTTTTCAGTTCAGTGGATGCAGAATTATCAGCTGAGAGTGAAGGTAGGGCAGGAAGTTTGGGATCTTTGAGGAGAGAGAGGTGTATAAAATAATCATCTGGACAACAATGGGGATAAATAGCCAGGATAGATGAGGCAGGGTTTCTGGCCAGCATTAAAGGCCCTCTTGAGGTTTGTGCTCATGATTTTATTTATTTATTTATTGTCTAAAATTTTACATATGTCTTCTTTTTCCCCACTTGATCCCCCATCCCCCCTGCCTTCCCACCCCGGGCAAGCCCCCACTGCCCCAGTGAGTGTGCTCATTTACTAGAGGCCTGGTGCACAAAATTCTTGCATGGGGGGTGGGCGGGTCCCTGAGCCCAGCCTGTGCCCTCTCGCAATCCAGGACCCCTCGAGGGACGTAGCAGTGCACCAAGCAGCAGGTGGCCCGGGAGGAGCCCGAACTGGGGCTGAGCACCGTGCAGCTCATGCTCATCCTGGCCGCTGTGCCTGCTGCCGCTGCTTGGTAGTGCTGCCATGGAGTCAGGAGAGGCTCCCGCAGCCACAGCTGTGCTCGCCAGCCATGAGACCAGCTTCTGGCTGAGCTGTGCTCCCTCTGTGAGGGCACTGACCACCAGGGGGAAGCTCCTGCATTGAGCGTCTGCCCCCTGGTGGTCAATGCGTATCATAGTGACTGGTCACTATGGTTGTTCCGGTCATTCTGCCATAATGGTCACTGGGCTTTTATATATATATATAGATATGTACATGGAGTGGGCTTTGATTTGCACTCTTGCCCTGCACCCACCATTGTTAGAGGAGAACTTGGAAAGACGATTGAATCTAGCGCACACGTACAGGGATGGACTTTATGTAGGAGCAAAGAGAGCTCTCCCATGTTGTCAGGAGGGGAGGCTGAGTCTGAGTGCAGATGATCAAGGTGGGTAGACGTGGTGGTGCGAGTCTTGGGGAATTTTACTGTGTGTTTTTTTTAATTTTTTAATTTTTTTTTTCAGTTCAGTGGATGCAGAATTATCAGCTGAGAGTGAAGGTAGGGCAGGAAGTTTGGGATCTTTGAGGAGAGAGAGGTGTATAAAATAATCATCTAGACAACAGTGGGGATATTAAGCCAGGATAGATGAGGCAGGGTTTCTGGCCAGCATTACAGGCCCTCTTGAGGTTTGTGCTCATGATTTTATTTATTTATTTATTGTCTAAAATTTTACATGTGCCTCCTTTTTTCCCACTTGATCCCCCACCCCGCCCCTGCCTTCCCACCCTGGGCAAGCCCCCACTGCCCCAGTGAGTGTGCTCATGATTTTAAAGTGAGACCAGTCAGCATGTTTGTATTTTTCTTTTGCCATATTCAGCTGCATGGCTATAAGCATGGAGAAGGCAGAGAATTTGATGTAAGCAGGGTTTAAATTTAATCTAGGGTTTAGGATGGCCAAGAAAACAGGATGGCAAGAGAGAGGTAACAGAGTGGAGAGTGTGTGCATTGAATGGATTATAATGGTGGGTCTAGAATTTAAGCTGTAACAGGAGGAGAAAGAGGACACTGAGGGTGTGAGGAATAATGGCAAAATGGTAGGATCAACAGATGGGAGGTTCTGGTAGGGTTGAGGGATTGTGGAGAAAATGGTCAGAGAACTTGTTGCTGCAATTGGGATTATGGAGGGTGGTCATCATTAGCAAGGACAGGGTTTAAAATGTGACCATAGGAGTGAGTGGCTGAGGGACAAGACAAGATAATTGGAGTAGAGAAGGTCAAAGTTCTAAGAGGCTACTATGTTGGAAGGATCATCAACTTCTATATTAAAATCACTAAGATTTTCAACAGTGATAGTGTGAGAGAGACTTCTATTCACCCAGGACTTAGCATATTGAGAAGTGAAGGGGAAGACCCGGGAGTTGGAAAAGGGCTCCAACAATAAGGGGGAAGTCAGTGATTTAATATGATTCCATGATATTCAGAGCTGATGGGATCTCATGGTCTTTGTTGACATCTGTAGATGGAAACGAAGAGATCTGGGGGGTGGGGGAGGGAGGGATTAAGAATAAAACATTATCTTGTCACCCAGAGATGATGGTATTTTAGAATCCATTTTTACAGATTTATAGATACTTATCCATATTGAATAGAAAGAGTGGTAGAGTCAGTTACAAAAAATGTGTGTCTGCTGTCCTCTTTACCTCACTGGAGAACTCAGGCACCTACTAGTGAGCTGAGGAAAACAGCTGGGAATGATGTGAGGGAAGAAGAGCTGGGAAGAAAGTGTAGGCTACCTTCTCTTTCAAGGAGTCCCGCTTGGAACCTCCAGAGACCTTCAGCCACTTGGTTGCCTCAGACTCAGGGTTTATAACCTGAAGCCAGTTAGAGTACATGTGTTGTATGAATTTGGGATTAATGTCCCTAGGTCTGTGTATTGAAGATATCTTTCCCAGTCTTTGATGGTTTATGTTATTCTATCTAATCAAAATTATGAATTTTATCTGTTTGGGAGAACTTTGTTCCCCTTGCCCCAAGTTTCCACCAGAAAAGACTTTTCAAACCAGTGTCTCACGTGGTGAAAAGCAAACTGGCTGAAGAATAAAGTCCTGTTCCCCAGCTATTGCTACCTGATAAGACTGATCTTTTGATCTCCAACTCATGAGCTTTATTCCTCCCAATAGTTCTGAACGTGGGAAGAAAAAAATAGGGAGTTGTGTGTTTGTCTATCCATCATACACATATATATGTTTATGCTTCTTTGTTTTAATGTCCTATTTCAAAAGGTCTTCCTCACAAGGTAATATGTTTTCCCACATTGTGTTGTAGCACATTTATGGTTCTATCTTTCATATTTAAGTCTCCACTCAAGCTCAAATTTGTTGTTGTATGAAATAGCAATTATTTTAACATTTTAAAAATTCTTGATTGTCTTAGAGCCATTTATTGGATAGCCAATATTACACACACACACACACACACACACACACACACACACTGAATTGAAATTATTATATGTATAACCCAGATATCAGAAAAGTTCACCCTGTTTTTTGGGCATCAGATGAAATGGTCTTGAACTAGAAATACCTTCTACTCTCTGGATATTATGGAAATTTATATTCTCTTAATCATTTTTTGGCTTAATTTGCATCATCTCCACTTTTGTTTATCTGAAAAAAAAGATTGTGTTTAATTTTTTATTTATTTTTTGTTTTGTTTTGTTTTTTAGGTATATAGATTCTAGATTGAGAGTTTATTTCTTTTATCACTCACTTTAAAATGTCACTTCCCTGTATGTAATATTTCTTTTTGGAGGGAGAGGGAAGCTGCTTATAAGATTCTTCTCTTAATATATGTTTTTCAGAATTGAAAATTGTGTGACTTGTTTTCTGAACATTTATCTTTCTTTGGATTTTTTGTTGAACTTCTGCCAGTGTCTATTGTTTTCATGTAACTTCAAATTTTTCAAAAAACATATTTTCACATAATCTGTCTATGCCCATCTCCTCTTTCCTCATGAGTCTCCAATCAGAACATGTGGAATTAGGTCATGGGTCCCTGATGCTTCTTTTTTTTTAGCCTATCTTTCTATAGTTTATGTAGATGTATGCTATTGAAATATCTTGAAATACTATGTTTAATTTGTTGTTAAACCAGTCCAGTGAAATTTTCAGACACTGTATTTCTCATCTTTAGAAGTTTCATTTGTTTTAATTTTTAAATATACATTTCTCTATCTAACATTGTTCACATTTTCTTTAAAGTACATAAATAATGTTATATACAAAGTTATAATAGCTACTGTAATATCTTTTTATGCTTCTTCTATCATCTCTGGCATTTCTGCATCTGTTTCAATTGATTGAGTTTTCTCCTGGTTATGAGTTACATATTCCTGCTTTTTGGCATGTCTAATAATTTTGATCGGATGCTGGACACTATGATGATTACTTTGTTACAGTTATGGGTTTTGTTGCCTAACTCTAAAGACTACTGCCTTTCTTTTAACATTATTTACCGATCAATTTGATACCTTTGAGCTCTGCTGTTAAACTTTATTAAGGTGGGTATAAGTACCTTACACTCGGGATAATGCAGCCCTAATGGTGAGGCACAGTGCAGCTGGCTCTCCCCTGAATGACCTGAGGACCACTGAGGCGGTTCCACTCTGGTTGGACTGAAATAATCCCTTCCCCACTGTGGGCTCTGGGACTTGCTCTCCTTACAACTCCCTGGTCATACTTTATTCTGGGTTTGTAGTGTTTTACACTATGCATGTGTGGCACAGTCCTTAGCAAAGACTCAAGGAGAAGCTAAGGCAGACTCAAGGAGAAGCTATTGGGACACTTTTTCTGCATAACCATCTCTTTTTCTGGGACTCTGCCACAAATTTCATCTGCAGTCGTCTCACTTAACACTGATCTCCAAATTCTCAACTCCATCAGACTGCCACATACTGTTTAGTTTCCACCTCTCTCTGACCATGATCAAAACCTGCCTGTTGCCCAATGTCCGAAAAGAGTTGTTTTCAAACATGGAGGCTTAGTTTTCTGACGATTGATGTCAGGATGTTAAACCTTATGTCTTCATTTTTGGAAGCAAAAGTAAAATGTTTCTATCAATTTACCTATCCATTTGTGTGTGATCTATCTGTCTGCAGTATTTGCTTTAATCTCTCTTCCATGTACAGTAAGAATTATCTATAATGTATCAAATCTGTCTTCCAGTTATTCAATTCTATTTATAGAAGTTCTGATTGGTGCTTACTCAAAATTTTTTTGAGTAAGGACCAATTTTTTTAACTTTATTTTTTTGTATTTTTCTTACCGAATATTATCCATATTTATTTTATGTTGTTTTTCAGATTATGCTCTATAATTTCAAAGGTATTATTATTTCAATATTTGAATATGCAACTTTCCAAACTCAGCTCTTCAAATTTTCAAGGGATACTTGTTATTGTTGAAAGTATCTAGAGCAGTGGTTCTCAACCTTCCTAATGCCGCGACCCTTTAATACAGTTCCTCATGTTGTGGTGACCCCCAACCATAAAATTATTTTCATTGCTACTTCATAACTGTAATTTTGCTACTGTTATGAATCGTAATGTAAATATCTGATATGCAGGATGTATTTTCATTGTTACAAATTGAACATAATTAAACATAGTGATTAATCACAAAAACAATATGTAATTATATATGTGTTTTCCGATGGTCTTAAGCGACCCCTGTGAAAGGGACGTTCGCCCCCCAAAGAGGTCGCGACCCACAGGTTGAGAACTGCTGCTCTAGATCAAGACAGGTAAACTTCCTTTTCAATTCCCTGTGTTTATGTGTAAACTTTGCCATAATGTTTGTTCTTTTTGCTGAGATTTTAGCCTTTTGAGATCCTAGTTTTATGTAGGAGTTTCCATTTTAGCTCCTATTTGTAGGGGTTCACAGTCCTACTGACTCTCTTTCCACAAACTTTATAAAGTCCCTCAATAACTCAGAATAATAACAGCCCCTTGGGCAGCAACACCATAAGTTCACATGTTTATTACCTTCATTTTCAGGGCACTATTTGTTTCTTGCGCCTTGAGATTTTCTTTCCTTTTTTACAAGCACTGTCGCCTTGAGATTTTCTTTCCTTTTTTACAAGCACTGTTGTGAAATCAAAATGTTTTATTGTGTTCAGCATGTATTCTTACTTTTAAGAGGAAATGATTCCATTCCATTGACAATCATATTGCCTGATCAGAAATTCTGTATTGTTTTCTAATGCATCAAAAATTAAAATTACTTCTCATTTGAATCACATATAAATAGGAGAGTCTAAATAAAGATTTCTTCTCTTCTTGAGAATTATCTATTAAATTTTTGGAGGAGTATATTCACTACCATTTTGATTACTAAAATATCTGACTGCAGTTGAACATGTAGGGGTGTTTTGTGTTCAATTTGTTTTTTCTTAAATACATTTTTTATTGTTGATAGTATTACAGATATTGCCCATTCCACTCCACCTTGACCCCCACCTCCCAGCCCTTACCTACATCCCAGGTCTTCACTACCCTATTGCCTGTGTCCATGGGCTATGCATATAAGTATATAAGTTCTTCGGTTTATCTCTTCTCATCTCCCCAACCCCACATCGAGGTAGTATGTTCCGTTCCATGCCTCCATGCTTCAGGTCTCATTTTGTTGGTCAATTCATTTTGTTCATTAGATTCCACAAATAAGTGAGATCATGTGATACTTACTATCTTGCTCAGATTGGCTTATTTCACTTAGAATAATATTTTCCAGGTCCATCCATGCTGTCCCAAAGGATAAGAGGTCCCTCTTTTTTTACAGCTGCACAGTATTCCATAGTATAAATTTCCCACAGCTTTTTTATCCATTCATCTACTGATGGGCATTTGGGCTGTATCCAAAACTTAGCTATAAATCTGCTTTGAGCATAGGGAAGCATATATTCTTTCTGACTGGTGTTTTGGGGTCTTTAGGATATATTTCCAGAAGTGGGATCACTGGGTCAAATGGAAGTTCCATTTTTAATTTTTTGAGGAAACTCCATTCTGTTTTCCATAGTGACTGCACCAATCTGCATTCCCACCAGCAGTGTACTAGGGTTCCCTTTTCTCCACAACCTTGCCAGCACTTGTTATTTGTTGATTTTTTTGATGATAGCCATTCTGACTGGTGTGAGGTGATATCTTATTGTGATTTTAGTCTGCATTTCTCTGATGATTAGTGACTTTGAGCATATTTTCGTATGTCTCTTGGCTATTTGTATGCCCTCTTTTCAGAAATGTCTATTTATGCCTTCTGACCATTTTTTAATTGGATTATTTGTCTTCCTTTTGTTGAGTTGTATGAAGACTTTATATTTTGGATATTAATATCTTATCAGATGTATCATTGGGAAATATGTTCCCCCATACTGTGGGTTCCTTTTTCATTTTGATTGTGGTTTTTTTTAATTTTTTTAAAATATATTTTATTGATTTTTTTGATGGTGGTTTTTTTAAAAAATTTTTTTTTAAATATATTTTATTGATTTCTTACAGAGAGGAAGGGAGAGGGATAGAGAGTTAGAAACATAAATGAGAGAGAAACATCAATCAGCTGCCTCCTGTACACCGCCTACTGGGGATGTGCCCACAACCAAGGTACATGCCCTTGACCGGAATCGAACCTTGGACCCTTGAGTCTTCAGGCTGATGCTCTATCCACTGAGCCAAACCGGTCAGGGCTTGATGGTGTTTTTTTGTTTTTGTTTTTGTTTTTTGTTTTTTTGTTTTTGTTTTTTTTTGCTGTGCAGAAGCTTTTTATTTTGTTGTAGTTCTATTTGTTTATTTTCTCCTTAGTTTCTTTGGCCCTAGGAGATACACCCATATGCAGACTGCTATGTGAGATGTCTGAGATTTTACTTCCTATGTTCTCTTCTAAGATTTTTATGGTTTCATGCCTTACATTTAAGTATTTTATCCATCTTGAGCTTATTTTTGTGTACGGTGTAAATTGGTGGTCTAGTTTCATTTTTTTACATGTGTCTGTCCAGTTTTCCCAGCACCATTTGTTAACCCCTAGAGTGCCGGGGAGCACAATCACGCTCCTCCTGTCTTTCGTCAAAAGTGCCGGGAGCGCTTTCGCACTCCTCCTGCAGTGTCACTATTAGATGCACTCTTTATGTGGGAAAAAAAAATTTAAAAACCTTAACTCAAAATGCCTTGGCAATTTTAGCATAGTTCCTAGATATTGGTTGGCACTCAAAGGGTTAAAGAGACTGTCCTCACTCCATTGTATGTCCTTGCATCCTTTGTCAAATATTAATTGACTGTAATGGCGTGGGTCAATTTCTGGGGTCTCTATTCTGACCCATTGGTCTATATGTCTATTCTTGTGTAAGTACCAGGTTGTTTTGGTTATAATGGCTTTGTAGTATAGTTTGATATCTGGTAATGTGATCCCCTCCTACTTTATTCTTTTTTCTCAAGATTGCTGCAGCTATTTGGGTTTTTTTATGGTTCCATATAAATTTTTGGAGTATTTTTTCTAGTTCTGTGAAGTATGCCATTGGTATTTTAATAGGGATTACATAGAATCTATATGTTGCTTTGGGTAGTACAGACATTTTAATGATGTTAATTCTTCCAATCCATGAACATGGTATATGGTTCCATTTGTTTCTACCTTCCTCTATTTTTTTTCAATGTCCTATAGTTTTCCAAATACAGGACTTTTACCTCCTTAGATAAGTTTATTCCTAAGTATCTTATTTTGTTGTTGTTGTTGCAGTGGTAACTGGGATTGCTTTTTTAGTTTTTCTGAGAGTTTATTATTGGTTTATAAAAATGCCATCAATTTCTGGATGTTGATTTTGTATCCTGGTACCTTGCTGAAATCATTTATTAAGTCTAGTAGTTTCCTGGCAGAGTTGTTAGGATTTCCTATGTACAATATAATGTCATCTATAAATAAGGACAGTTTTACTTCCTCCTTTCCAATTTGGAGGCATTTTATTTATTCTTTTTGTCTGATCACCGTGGCTAGGACTTCCAGTACTATCCTATCTAATAAAAGAGAAACATGGTAATTAGCCGTAACTTCGCTACCCTTCCCATTGGCTAATCAGGGCAATATGCAAATTAACTGCCAGCCAAGATGGCGGCCGGCAGCCAGGCAACT
>NW_005354508.1:8856-12524 GCF_000412655.1 Myotis brandtii | reverse complement strand
CCCGCCAGTGCACAAATTTTTGTGCACCGGGCCTCTAGTTCTATATAATAAAAGGCTAACATGCAAATTGACCAAATGGCGGAACGACTGGTTGCTATGATGCGCACTAACCACCAGGGGGCAGATGCTCAATGCAGGAGCTGCCTCTTGATGGTTAGTGCACTCTCACAGGGAGAGTGCTGCTCAGCCAGAAGCCGGGCTCATAGCTGGCGAGCTCAGTGGTGGTGGTGGGAGCCTCTCCCGCCTCCGCAGCAGTGCTAAAGATGAGCAGGCCTAAGCCATCAGTCAGACATTTCCCAAGGGCTCCCTGACTGGGAGAGGGTGCAGTCCGGACTGAGGGACCGCCTCCCCCTCAAGTGCATGAATTTTGTGTACCGGGCCTCTAGTGTTGAATAAGAATGGTGAAGGCAGACATCCTTGTCTTGTTCCTGTTCTTAAGGGAAACACTTTTAGTTTTTCCCATTGAGTATTATGTTGACTGTAAATTTGTCATATATGACCTTTATTATGTTGAGATATGATCCCTCTCTCCCCACTTTACTGAGCGTTTTTATCAAAAAAAGATTCTGGATTTTGTCAAATGTTTTTTCTCCATCTATTCATATAATAATGTGATTTTTATCTTATAATTTGTTTATGTGACTTATCACATTTATTGATTTGTGAATATTGTACCAGCCTTGAAATAAATCCCAGTTGGTTATGGTTTATGACCTTTTAAATATATATATAGCTGGATCCAATTTGCTAATATTTTTTGAGGATTTTAGCATCTGTGTTCATCAGGGATATTGGCCTGTAATTTTCTTTCTTTGTAGTATCTTTATCTGGTTTTGGAATTAGTATAATGCTGGCTTCATAAAAAGAGCTTGGAAGGGGTCCTTCCTCTTAAGTTTTTTTTGGAATAGTTTGAGGAGGATAGGTGTTATTTCTTCTTTGAATATTTGGTAAAATTCACCTGTAAATCCATCCTGGTCCAGGATTTTTGTTTGCTGGAAGTATTTTTTTTTTTATTATTACTGCTTCAATTTCATCAGTTTGTAAATCCATCCTGGTCCAGGATTTTTGTTTGCTGGAAAGATTTTTTTTTATTATTACTGCTTCAATTTCATCAGTTGTTATTGGCTTAGTCAGGTTTTCTGATTCTTTCTGATTGAATTTTGGAAGATTGTATGTTTCTAGCAATTTGCCTATTTCGCCCACATTGTCCAGTTTGTTGGCATATAGTTATTCATAGTATTTGCTTACAGTCCTTTGTTTTTCTGTGGTGTCCGTTGTTATATAGCCTCTTTCATTTCTGATTTTATATATTTGAGTCCTCTCTCTTTGTTTCTTGTTTATCTTTTCAAAGAACCAGATCTTAGATTGATTGATCTTTTGTACTGTTTTTTTTTTAGTTTCTATGTCACTTATTTTAGCTCTGATCTTTATTATTTCCTTCTTCTGATTCCTCTGGGGTTTTCTTGCTGTTCTCTTTATAATTTATTTGTGTTCAATTTGAATGCCACTATGCAGATTAAGAAGTGATAAGCTGTAATTCCTAGTTTAAAACAGTGGTTTTTAGACCTGGATCTGTGTCAGAAATGTTTATAGACTTTGGTGAAAATAATCGGAGATTGTGATTCAGTAAGTCTGGGTTGCAACCATGTGTAAATGGAATTAAGCTTTAATCCTACTTCAAACATTCCTGAACACTCCATGGCCTCAACAATTGTGTTCTCTACTAAATCTAAAATGCCATTAACCAGCATCCAACAAAACCCTAGAATTTGATGATAGGATAAAAAAGGAAACACAGATAACTATCATTTTAACCATAATGTTTTATATAGGACATGCAAATTTGTGTTTTCCATCTGCCACCCTATGTGATAAAGGGCAAGCTGGCAACAGTTATTTTTTGAAAAGTGCGCAAATCTAAAATTTTAATCCTGTTGATAATTGGAACTGAATATCCTGATTGTTTTATTTGCTTCAGCTTATTTTAAAAGGAGATAGGTTTAAGTTTTATATATATACTTACCGAGTTCTACTTTGTACTTCTTTCAGAAATCTTATTACTATTGTGAATTGCTATATAAGGGTTGAATTTTATTTGCTATTTTCCATTTAATTTTTTTTTACCTTTTATCAAAGGTAAGTACTTTTTTCCTTTTATCAAAGTATAATTGACATACAATATTACATTAGTTTCAGGTATACAACATAATGATTCAACATTTATATACTTTATGAAGTGATCACCATGATAAGTCCAGTAACCATCTGTCATTTCAGGATGCAGCCAATCAATGATTCTCTGTCATCATTGATGTTTCTGTCTGTCTCTGTCCTTTCCTCTCTCTGAAATCAGTAAAAACATATTAAAAAGAAAAAAGTATTGCCCTAACCGGTTTGGCTCAGTGGATAGAGCGTCGGCCTGCGGACTGAAAGGTCCCAGGTTTGATTCCAGTCAAGGGCATGTACCTTGGTTGCGGGCACATACCCAGTGGGGAGTGTGCAGGAGGCAGCTGATCGATGTTTCTCTCTCATCGATGTTTCTAACTCTCTATCCCTCTCCCTTCCTCTCTGTAAGAAAAAATCAATAAAATATATTTAAAAAAAAAAAAGAAAAAAGTATTGAAAAAATGTACCATTAACATATTAACCAAAATAAAGTAGGTGTGGCTTTAGTAACATAAGATAAAATAGTTTTCTGGGAAAATATTGCCAGAGATAGTGCTACATTTTATAATGAAAAAAGTCAATTCAATAGGAACATGTAATAGCCCATATTCTCTGCATCTAATACCATAGTTTAAAAATATATAAATAAGTTAATAAAAAGGAAATAGAAAAAAACATAATTAACTAGAGACTTTAATAATAAAAAAATGAGGAAATACATATAAGATATGAAAAAAAGAGGAACCAACTTGACTTAATTGACACTAATTGCAGTTGTATAACATTGCACTGTGCAATTGCAGAATAAGACATTCTTTTTAAGTGAACATAGAATATTTATAAAAATAGACCATATATTGGTGTCAAAGCAAGTATCAACAAATGTCAAAGGATTGAAATAATTTAACATGTTTTCCAGTGACATTGAAATTAAACTAGAAATAAATAAAAAAAACCTAGAAAATTTCATTTGTTTATAAATTAAGCAGTATACCTCTCAATAACCAATGCCATTCAAGAGAAATGAATGCATATGTTCAATAATAAATTGTATGATTATGCATAGCAAATTTATTCTTTATTCATAATATCCCCAAACAGAAAATAATTCAAATGCTCTTCATTGGGTGAATGAGTAAATTGTGGTATATCGATACATAGCAATTAAAAAGAACAAACTACTGCAACATGGAACCAAACAGGTGGATTTTATAGATATACTAGAGGCCTGGTGCACAAAATTTGGGCATGGGTAGAGTCCCTACGCCTGGCCAGTGATCAGGGCCGATTGGGGCCTTCTGGTTGCCAGCCAGGGCCTTCCCTCCGGCTGCTGGCAGGGGCCTCCCTTCCCTGGCTGCTGGCTGCTGGCTGCTGGCTGCTGTCCAGGGTCTTCCTTCATTTTGCGTCATCCTCTGGTGGTTGGCGCACGTCATAGTGAGTGATTGAACTCCTGGTCAAACTCCCGAGGGGACAATTTGCATATTAGGCATATTATGTATACA
>NW_005354508.1:0-8357 GCF_000412655.1 Myotis brandtii | reverse complement strand
TGCTTGTTCAGTCGTTTGGTCGTCCCTCACTAACCCCCCTGCTGGCCTGGTCATAGGCAGCCATCTTGTGAGGGTGTGAGGGTTAATTTGCATATTAGGATTGTTGACTACAAGGGTCCAGTCACAAAAAAGTACACACAGTATTATTTTATTTATATGAAATTCAAGGACAAGCAAAATGTGTCTACTATGATAGACATCAAAATAGTGGTTATTTCAAGAAAAGAAGATGGTAATGATTGCAAAGGCACATGATAGAGCATTTGGGGTAAATGGAAAGATTTCTATGTCATCTGCTAGGAGGTAGTCACATAAGTGTGTGTGTGTGAGTGTACATACATATGAATTTACTTTATTGTAAACATCTTATACCTCCTATTATGGACCAAATTGTGTCCCTCCCAAAATTCATATGTTGCAGTGTTAATCCTACTACCTCAGAATGTAACTGTTTTTGGAGATAGGGACTTTAAGGAGTCAATTATGGTTACCGTAAATGAGGTCTTATGTGTAGGCTGTAATCCAGTCTGACTAATATTCTTATTAGAAGAGGATATCAAAGAGATACCAGGGTCATGTGTGTGCAGAGAAAACCTTGTGAAAGGTGGCAAAAGGGTAGCCCTTTGCAAGCCAAGGAGGCAGGCCTTAGAAGAAACCAGCCTGCTGGCACTTTGATCTTGGACATCTAGCCTCCAAAACTGTGAGAAAATAAACTTCTGTTACTTAAGCCACTCAATCTGTGGTTTTTTGTTATGTCAGTCCAGGCAAACTAATACTACCCCCAAAATAGAAAATAATAGCTAAATATTTTAGATGTTTATTATATGCTCATTTAATTCTTTCAACAATACTATGAAATAAATACAATATTAACCTTATTTTACAGATAATACTTAAAAAGAATGAGTAACTTGACAAATCATAAAGCTAGTAAGATGCAATCGAGTGATTTGACTCCATCCTGCCTGACTCCAAAGTCCATATGTTTAATTCCTAGATTATATGTATACTTTCTAGATTGTATTTCCAGATTATAATGCAGAGGGTTTTTTCTAACAGTTATCTAGCAGACAGCAGTGGTTGTGCAGAAATTTCCAGGAATGTTCTTAGACATGGGCACTGGGAAGGAGAAAATTCTAGAGCATGGGGCATTAGAATGAGTAATGGAAGAGTAGAGTTAAAAGGATCTCTAGTGTTGAGTCAGGAGGAGAGGTAACCTGGACTTCATCCTCTGAATTAAGTGTCAGCTACCGCAAAAAGGCTTTTCACACGTTTAAGTAGATACTTGATTTACTTCATTCTATTTATGAATGTTTCCCACTGTGGACGAAAGGGGCCACATGCTAACCTGACAAGCTCAGGGTGTTAGGTTAGGTGGCTCAGGAGGCGGCATAGGAAATAAAGAGAGTCGATCAGAAAAGGAAGAAAGGAGAGGTTTTATTCTGCGTCCCCGGGCGACCCACAAACCCCAAAGACAAGGCACGTGGATCAGCGCCAACAGGGAGGGGGGCGCTTTTTTATACTGAGGTTGGGTGAGGGGTGGGGACATGAGCTGAGGTATTCAGCTGAGGAAGTTCCCGCTGCAGAGAGTCAGCAGAGTATTCAGGAAGGAGTCAGTATCTGTGTGGGGTTTGTGTAGATTCCAGGGAGAAGCCGGTATCTGTGTCTGGCACGCTGATCTGTTTGAAATTCCAGGGAGAGTCCATTATCTCATCACACGTCTGCATGTATCCGATTCTGGGCTCTCTCCGACCTAACACAGGGAAGGCCTTCATGGCAGTCTTGCAAACTCTTAAGACCTAAAGTAACCACAAGGATTGTCTAAAATTAAAACTTTAAAAGCAGTTATGGTAGGTAGTCGTGTCCTAGGACAGTATCTTCCCTGACAAGGTCAATCTTTACCTTAACTGAGCCTATTGTCTTTTTGCATCTACAATAACATACCATTGAAATGTCAGAGTAACTTGTAACTGCCCTTTTTTCGGGACCCCTCAGGGCACAACCAAACTCCCTGGGTGCCAGGACAGATACCACAAATTCCGTCATTGTTATTGTTATCATGTTAATTGTTGACTGTTATTTATCCTGTACCCACCTAAGTAAAAGAAGTATGTGTCTATCATTTTACTCTTTATCCAACCCCAGAGGTCTCCCTCCCCCACCTTTGTTTTCTCCCACCTCTCTAATCTATCACCAATGTATTTCATGTAACCCACTTACTTCTCCTCCTTTGATTGTAATGTATAAAAATAGGTAGAAAAAACCCAAAAACCTACAACAACAAAACACCTTTGTCTGGAGCATTATCCTAATACATTGAGATTTTGCTTCCTGGCAATTGTTGACAGTTTGGTTCAAATAAACTCACAAAAATTCATTACGGGTTTGAATATTTTTATACTAACACCACCATATCCCCAGACCCTGAACTCCTTGAAGTAGGTGTAACCGGAGGGGGCATTAGAATGAGTAATGGAAGAGTAGAGTTAAAAGGATCTCTAGTGTTGAGTCAGGAGGAGAGGTAACCTGGACTTCATCCTCTGAATTAAGTGTCAGCTACCGCAAAAAGGCTTTTCACACGTTTAAGTAGATACTTGATTTACTTCATTCTATTTATGAATGTTTCCCTATGGGAGAGCAGCAGGTCATTCACAAAAATCTGCTCTGCAGCCCACCATAAGCCAGCTGCTTAAATAGGATAGGACAAGGATTACACAGGAAACCAGGGACTATAGGCATGGGGAAGTAGGAGGCTGGCCGGCGGCATAGGAAATAAAGAGAGTCGATCAGAAAAGGAGGAAAGGAGAGATTTTATTCTGCGTCCCCGGGCAACCCACGAACCCCAAAGACAGGGCACATGGATCCACGCGTTTGGGCAACAAGTTTGTTAATCTTTCCATGATAATACCCAGGTCTTTAATGAGAATGGACTGCATTCCAAGGTTGACTCCCAGGTCCTAGGGGCTATTCAGCTGAGGAAGTTCCCGCTGCAGGGGGTCAGCAGCCAGGTCAGAATGCCCTTTCTTTAACCAACACCAGGCAATCATGGTTAACAGAGCATGATTAATATTTCTCATAATCATAGCTAGTCCCCAATATTCTATTTTTGCCCCAACACAAGGAATGTGCCTAGTTCCCATTCTTTTATATAAAATGGGACACTGAATGGACACTCAGCACATGTTAAATTAAATGGAAAGGACTGGCAGGTTCCCAAATGACTTTCCCCACTTAACACTTTTCCTTGAAACTCACCTTATGCTCATCTCAAATCTGGAAAATAAATTTCAGGCTCACTTTCTACTTCCCAAGTTCTGTTAGGCTTTATTTATTGATGGTAATCAAATATGCTGAATCCGTCAAACGTGCCTGTTGAAAATAAAATGGGATTCAGCTGTGAATTTTTGGTGCCCTGTTTCCTCTGTCATTTATTCTTCTCTGGAGCTTTGTTTTATCTCTGTTCCTTGCTTTCCCTTGCTCCCTTCCCCTCTGTGCAGTTGTCTCCCTGTCTTTTGCTCTCTGATTTACTCTCTTTTAGGAGGGCTGTTACTGGAACTGCATCTAGAGATTGATAATAATGTCCTGATCTTGCACTGTAATTGCCGTGTCAAGATGGCAGGCGCAGCAGGCTGCCACATTTTTTAACTCTGACTAGAGAGCAGATTTGCTGCATGCTGATTAATTTCAGGGCGCGAAGGGGTGAGGGGTTCAAATGAGGATGTGACTCTCTCAAAAAAGGCTCCCTTCCCTCGCACTTCAAAGACAGAGTCACTAACCATACACTAGTACACTCATCCACAGTGGTCAAGGCATTGTGTCTTTCAATATATTGTTATTAATTGGTTTTGAATAATCTTTTCAGAACTTTTCAAGATAATGCTTATTAAATTTTTCTCAAGTTCTTTTAAATAAATGAGAGGCTGTACTACCATTCTTTCTTATAGATAAGGAAATTTGTTTGTCAATGAAGAGCTTCCATGTGCAGTTTGGGGGGCTAATGCACACATTCCATTCCATTAGAGTGGTTCTCAACCTTCCTAATGCCGCGACCCTTTAATACAGTTCTTCATGTTGTGGTGACCCCCAACCATAAAATTATTTTTGTTGCTACTTCATAACTGTAATTTTGCTACTGTTATGAATTGTAATGTAAAGATCTGATATGCAGGATGTATTTTCAGGGGCCGGGACCCACAGGTTGAGAACCGCTGCACAGTGAATCCCAAAGGTGGATATTTTTGAGTGAAGCAATTAATTGCCTTTGGGTTCTTCCCTCAGCAGGAGAAGTTGCATTTGCATAAATGAAGCATGAGATTGCAACAGGCATCGTGTTGTACTCATAATCTGAGCTAAAGTTTGATCAACATTTCCTGATATTTGAATTATAGGTGGTCAGTGTATATATTTTAACCTAAGGGAAACTTAATTGTGTCTAAATATACATTAAAATCTTGCACTCAACCAGAATGCTGGATAGTCTTGCAGTTTGTCAAGAATTTGTCTTTGCTTTTGATTTATATAACTAAAAATATTGTGTGTACTTTAAACTCTCTTTTAGCATTGGAATGAATGCTCTGAAGTGATTAAGAATAGCAAACAGCTCTTAGTCAAATGTAGGGAAGGTTGGGTCTGGAGTGAACGTGGTATGCATATCTTTTTAAGATAACACAAACAAAGCAATGAGGTTGGGAAGTTGAACAGGATGAGCTCTTGAGGGCTGCTCCAGGTCTGACCATCTATGAAAACAGCTCATCTGTAATGCCCCGAATAAATTCACATTTAGCAAAGGCCTTTAAAGCTTTCTTCAAGTGGGTAGGTTTTGTAGTATGTGCTATGGGTGTTTTCAGATAACAGGAGAGAATGCAAAGCCCTCAGCAGCTGCTTATCTCTAGGTCCCCAGAATTTAACACTTAGGGATTTATAGCAAACCCACTACCCTAATGGAAACAAAAGGTCACTCATCTTGCTCAGAGCTAAACCAGTATGTGCTTAAAGTTAATCTCCCTAATAATATGCCAAAGACAGCAGTGAAGTGAGCTGAAAGCTGTTGCAGAATCTCCCAGCAATTCTGCCTGAAAATGTGTTGGCTTCCAAATTCCTAGATTGCTGAAGTTTAACTGAAAGTATACTCTTGTCTGAAAAGCGTTATACTTACTGCTTCTGGATTATTATTTTTGGGGGAACCAACAAGCAGATTTAGGTGTATATGAAGCTAGCTCCACCAGTCCTCTAATGAAAAGGAAATACATGGCCTAGCTGGTGTGGCTCAGTTGGTTGGGCATTGTCGTGTGCACCAAAAGGTTGCTGGTTCAATTCCTACTCAGGGCACATACCCAGGTTTCAGGCTCAATCCCTGGTAGGGGGCATGCAGGAAGCAACCAATCAATGTTTCACTCTCATATCCATGTTTCATCTCTCTCCCTCTCCCTCTCTCTCTAAATATATATATATATATTTAAAAAAAGAAAAGAGAGAAGGAAATACAAGTTTTAACTTCAAAGAAATATAAGGTTTGATTATCTTCAACAGTCCTAATTATGAGGTTAAGTAGTTTATATAGAATACTTTTCTCATAATAGAATTATTTTATGTCTAATTTATTTTTTCAGCTTTATTGAAGTATAATTGATGATTTGATATTGATACGCATTATGAAAGCGTTCCCACAATTTAGTTAATTCACACATCATATTTACCCTTTTTTTGTGAGAACACCTAAGTACTACTCTGTTAGCAAATTTCAATTATACAATACAGCGTTATCAACTATAGTTACATTGTTATACCTTAGATCCTCAGACCTTATTCATCTCATAAATAAAAGCTTGTACCCTTTTACCCAACCCCTTCTCTAATAAGGGAGATGCTAGGAGTTGGGGGTTCCCTCCAGATTGAATGGTGCTGTGGGACTTAATGGCAAAGTGCATCTTAGACATCCCTACCTGTTGAGGTTATGGGCTCTTTCTCAGTCACCTGATGTGTAGCAGTCACTTAACTAGTTTTGGAATTTCTCTCAGAGAGAAATGATCCGTGTGTGACTGTATATTTAGTGCATCTGTGGAAAGAGGGAAATTCAGGAGCCTGGTGTCATCATCTTGGTGACATCCTCCTCCCATATCGATTTACATTTGAAAGAACCCATAGAAATAAGTTGGTCTATGCTTGATAAGTTGTAGATGAGGAAATGGGCATAGAAAAATGACCTGACTTGCTTAAGTGGTTCAAAAACAAAAATGGCAATTACCAGTCTGATTTCATTTCTCCTGTGTCTTGATATGCCAAGAAAGTTAATAATAGAATGAGATCATGACTTCTGAAGTTATGGGTGAACAGCATTAGAGGTCAGAACTCTTTCTGGGGGCTTATCCCACTGAGACAACTAATTTTCTAGAATTTCCCTCTAAGTCTTAGAGTCTAAGAACTTGGATGAGATGGAACTACATGAGGAAGCAGTGTGTTAGAGCAGTTGGGAAAACTTAGTTTTTAAACAATCATAGAAAGAGAGTTTTGTTTCCTGATAACAGTAAAAACTATACAGATTTTATGAATATATTTGTTAAATGTAGAGAACATAACTGAAGCCATTTAAAGTCTTTTAAACTCAACTGTGGATTTTCACAATATATTGTGTCATATATTAATTTTGGGGGCATGAAATAAAATCTGAAAATGCTACAGTTTAACGTAACTAAAGAATACAAAATTAAATACTGAATTAACACTACTAAATCAATGCTGTGCATCAGCATTTTATCTGTAATGTTGGATCAAATCCCTGATAATATCTTTGAGGAAAGTAGAACTTGAATCTCCTTATGGATATATGAACATATTTTTATTAATTATTTTATTTTTTATTGAATTTGTTGGGGTGACATTGGTTAATATAATTATACCAGTGGCCTGGTGCATGAATTCATGCACATTGGAAAGAATTTGGGTATCTGGGTATCCAACTCCCTCCTCCTTGCTGTCAGGGTCCAGGGTGCAGGTGAACAGGAATCTGGGCTATCAGGGTGCCGACAGCAAGGTCTGGGTCAGTGCTTGTCATAGCTACCGGCTGGTCATCTGGTCGTTGGTTGTTCTGCTTGTTATGCCATAACAGTTGCTGGGCTTTTATTATATAGGATAGGTTTCAAGTGTACAATTCTATAATACATCATCTGTATATCATATTGTGTGTCCACCATCCAAAGTCAAGTTCCCTTCTATCACCATTTACCCCGCTGTACCCTCTTCTATTCCCCTACTCCTTTCCCTCAAGTAATCACCATGCTGTTGTCTGTGTCTGTGAGTGTAGTCTAGGTTGTGTGTGTGTGTGTGTGTGTGTGTGTGTGTGTGTGTGTGTGTGTGTTTGTGTTTGCTTAATCCCTTCACCTTTTTCACTCAGCTTCCAACCCTCCTTCCCCTCTGACAGCTGTCAGTCTCTTTTCCATATCTGTGAGTCTGTTTCTGTTTTGTTTAATAGTTTATTTTCATTAGATTTCACATATAAGTGAAATCATATGGTATTTATTTTTCTCTGACTGGCTTATTTAAGTCAGCATATTTCAATCATGCTGATGCAAAAGGTAAGATTTTCTTCATTTTTACAGCCCAGTAGTATTCCATTGTGTAAATGTACCATAGTGTTTTGATCCACTCATCTACTCATGGGCACTTGGGCTGCTTCCAAATCTTGGCTGTTGTAGATAACACTGCAATGAACATAGGGATGCATATATTCTTTCTAATTAGTGTCTCGGGTTTCCTTGAATGTATTCCCAGAAGTGAAATCTCTGGGTCATAAGGTAGTTTCATTTTTTATTTTTTGAGGAAACTCCATACTGTTTTTCACAGTGGCTGCACCAATCTGCATCCCCACCAACAGTGCACAAGGGTTCTCTTTTCTCCATATCCTCGCCAGTATTGCTGTTTGTTGATTTATTAATGGCAGCCATTCTGACAGGTGTGAGGTGATATCTCATTGTGGTTTTAATTTGCACTTCTCTGACAATGAGTGACATTGAACATCCTTTCATATGTCTATTGGTCTTCCGTATGTTCTCTATGAAGAAGTGTCTTTTTAGATCCTTTGTCCATTTTTTAATTGGATTGTTTGTTTTTTTATGTCGAGTTGTATAAGTTGTTATCAATTTTGGATATTAACACCTTATCAGATATCTCATTGGCAAATATGTTCTCATTCAGTGAGTTGTATTTTCATTTTGTTGATGGTTTTTTTGCTTTGCAAAAACTTTTTAGTTTGATGTATTTTTTTTATTTTTCCTTTGTTTCCCTTGCCTAAGAATATATATATATATATTTCTCACCAGAGGAGTGAGGATATTTTTTCATTGATTTTTAGAGAGAGGGGA
>NW_005354507.1:0-5781 GCF_000412655.1 Myotis brandtii | reverse complement strand
ACTTTGTTTGGAGTGAAACCCGTTATGGCTGATAATCAGGGTTTGGGGTCCAGGGAAGAGATCTGTTCATGCATATTTTCTGGGAACTGTGGTCCCCAACTTGAATTCAGCCAATTCGAAAGAAAAACTTTCCCGGAATTGGGATTGAGTAGCATTATCATGATTTAAAAGGATATTATGTATTGCTGTGTAACAAATTAACTCAGAACTCAGCCCCTTAGAAGAACATTTATTATTGATTGATTAATTATTGCTTTGGGGGGGGGAGCGGGTAATCAGGAGCTCTTAGGAAGACAAGCCCACTTGCTCTTCACCATCACAGGCTTCTGGCTGCACGCTGGACGCTGGACGCTGGACGGCGCCGGCCCCCTGCGGATGGCGGACAGCAGATGGAGGATGGAGGATGGAGGATGGCGGATGGAGGATGGCGGATGGAGGATGACAGATGGAGGATGGCGGATGGAGGATGGTGGATGGAGGATGGCAGATGGCGGATGGTGGACGGCGGATGGAGGATGACAGATGGAGGATGACAGATGGAGGATGGAGGATGGCAGGTGGAGGATGGCGGACGGCGGATGGCGGATGGAGGATGACAGATGGAGGATGGAGGATGGCGGACGGCGGATGGAGGATGGAGGATGGTGGACACCGGATGGCGGACGGCGGATGGAGGATGGCGGATGGTGGACGGCAGATGGAGGATGACAGATGGAGGATGGCAGACGGCAGATGGAGTATGGCAGATGGCAGGTGGAGGATGGCGGATGGAGGATGGCGGATGGTGGACGGCGGATGGAGGGTGACAGATGGAGGATGGAGGATGGAGGATGGCGGATGGCGGATGGTGGATGGGGGATGGAGGATGACAGATGGAGGATGGAGGATGGAGGATGGCGGACGGAGGATGGAGGATGGAGGATGGTGGACGCCGGATGGCGGACGGCGGATGGAGGACGGCGGATGGCGGATGGCGGATGGTGGACGGCGGATGGCGGATAGCGGCCCTGCACAGATCCGGGGGGTATTGTGCAGGATGCTGTCCAAGGGGGCCGGGCCTTCTTGTTAACGGTGCTCCGCTGGCCGGATATCCGCTTCACGACGATCACCACACCTTCTTGCCGCTCCCACTTCCGGTGAACCAGCCAGTTGTAGCGAAAGGTTATTGGCGTCGGGGCTGTAAGTCCGCCCGTCCCTCGCTGTCAGGACCTGGAGCCGTTCGGACGACCAACCCATCGCAGGGTGGAGGATGGCGGACGGCGGATGGCGGATGGAGGATGACAGATGGAGGATGGAGGATGGCAGGTGGAGGATGGCGGACGGCGGATGGCGGATGGAGGATGACAGATGGAGGATGGAGGATGGCAGGTGGAGGATGGCGGACGGCGGATGGCGGATGGAGGATGACAGATGGAGGATGACAGATGGAGGATGGAGGATGGCAGGTGGAGGATGGCGGACGGCGGATGGCGGATGGAGGATGACAGATGGAGGATGGAGGATGGCAGGTGGAGGATGGCGGACGGCGGATGGCGGATGGAGGATGACAGATGGAGGATGGAGGATGGCAGGTGGAGGATGGCGGACGGCGGATGGCGGATGGAGGATGACAGATGGAGGATGGAGGATGGCAGGTGGAGGATGGCGGACGGCGGATGGCGGATGGAGGATGACAGATGGAGGATGACAGATGGAGGATGGAGGATGGCAGGTGGAGGATGGCGGACGGCGGATGGCGGATGGAGGATGACAGATGGAGGATGGAGGATGGCAGGTGGAGGATGGCGGACGGCGGATGGCGGATGGAGGATGACAGATGGAGGATGGAGGATGGCAGGTGGAGGATGGCGGACGGCGGATGGCGGATGGAGGATGACAGATGGAGGATGGAGGATGGCAGGTGGAGGATGGCGGACGGCGGATGGCGGATGGAGGATGACAGATGGAGGATGACAGATGGAGGATGGAGGATGGCAGGTGGAGGATGGCGGACGGCGGATGGCGGATGGAGGATGACAGATGGAGGATGGAGGATGGCAGGTGGAGGATGGCGGACGGCGGATGGCGGATGGAGGATGACAGATGGAGGATGGAGGATGGCAGGTGGAGGATGGCGGACGGCGGATGGCGGATGGAGGATGACAGATGGAGGATGGAGGATGGCAGGTGGAGGATGGCGGACGGCGGATGGCGGATGGAGGATGACAGATGGAGGATGACAGATGGAGGATGGAGGATGGCAGGTGGAGGATGGCGGACGGCGGATGGCGGATGGAGGATGACAGATGGAGGATGGAGGATGGCAGGTGGAGGATGGCGGACGGCGGATGGCGGATGGAGGATGACAGATGGAGGATGGAGGATGGCAGGTGGAGGATGGCGGACGGCGGATGGCGGATGGAGGATGACAGATGGAGGATGGAGGATGGCAGGTGGAGGATGGCGGACGGCGGATGGCGGATGGAGGATGACAGATGGAGGATGACAGATGGAGGATGGAGGATGGCAGGTGGAGGATGGCGGACGGCGGATGGCGGATGGAGGATGACAGATGGAGGATGGAGGATGGCAGGTGGAGGATGGCGGACGGCGGATGGCGGATGGAGGATGACAGATGGAGGATGGAGGATGGCAGGTGGAGGATGGCGGACGGCGGATGGCGGATGGAGGATGACAGATGGAGGATGGAGGATGGCAGGTGGAGGATGGCGGACGGCGGATGGCGGATGGAGGATGACAGATGGAGGATGACAGATGGAGGATGGAGGATGGCAGGTGGAGGATGGCGGACGGCGGATGGCGGATGGAGGATGACAGATGGAGGATGGAGGATGGCAGGTGGAGGATGGCGGACGGCGGATGGCGGATGGAGGATGACAGATGGAGGATGGAGGATGGCAGGTGGAGGATGGCGGACGGCGGATGGCGGATGGAGGATGACAGATGGAGGATGGAGGATGGCAGGTGGAGGATGGCGGACGGCGGATGGCGGATGGAGGATGACAGATGGAGGATGACAGATGGAGGATGGAGGATGGAGGATGGCGGATGGCGGATGGTGGATGGGGGATGGAGGATGACAGATGGAGGATGGAGGATGGAGGATGGCGGATGGCGGATGGTGGATGGGGGATGGAGGATGACAGATGGAGGATGGAGGATGGAGGATGGCGGATGGCGGATGGTGGATGGGGGATGGAGGATGACAGATGGAGGATGGAGGATGGAGGATGGCGGACGGAGGATGGAGGATGGAGGATGGTGGACGCCGGATGGCGGACGGCGGATGGAGGACGGCGGATGGCGGATGGCGGATGGTGGACGGCGGATGGCGGATAGCGGCCCTGCACAGATCCGGGGGGTATTGTGCAGGATGCTGTCCAAGGGGGCCGGGCCTTCTTGTTAACGGTGCTCCGCTGGCCGGATATCCGCTTCACGACGATCACCACACCTTCTTGCCGCTCCCACTTCCGGTGAACCAGCCAGTTGTAGCGAAAGGTTATTGGCTCGGGGCTGTAAGTCTGCCCGTCCCTCGCTGTCAGGAGCTGGAGACGTTCCGGACGACCACCCATCGCAGGTGGGCACACCTGGGCAGCTGCTGAGAGCCCCCCGAACCTTGGGGCGGCAGGGTTGAGGGGGTGACGCCAAGGATGCGAGGGGCACAATGAGAAAGGCCCCCGGGGCAAGCATGCGAGGGCACAAGATGCGGACACTGGGCGGGCGGAAGGTCTCGCTCCAGAATATGTATTCATTCACTCACAGTTTCTGATAGTGTACAGCCCGGAGAAGGCTCTCGTTAGGCATTTGGCTCAGTGTTTCTCTCGAGGTTGCAGCCCAGTTCCCAGTTCGAGTCACAACCAGGTTCAGATGGACTAGAGAGTCCAATTCTAAAATCGAGGATTTGGTTGTTGACAGGCCTCCCTCCTCGCTGGTTACTGGCCAGAGACCTCCATTCATTGGCGCACGAACCTCGCCATAGCCTGCCTGAGCGGCCTCATTTCATCACCTCTGGCTTCCCACAGAAGTGATGTAAGAGGGAACGAAATGTGAGCAGGTGAGTAAAAAAGTACCCCAAAGGAAGCCAGACTTGTCTCTAGACTAGTACATATGTTAGGGTCGCCTAAAAGTGGTAAAGAATTATGAATTTATTAGGTCATCTGGAAAGCCAGATGAGCTGAGCCCACAAATGGCGCCAGTACCTAGGGTTAGGGAGTTAGATTTTGAAGGACTCTAGGGGGGCTTTCTCGGGGCAAGTCCTGAGGGGAAAGATAATGGTCTTAGCGAGTGGAATGTGATCTAAGCGAAAGAGACGGTTGGAAGTGGTCCAGGGGAGGGGGTGTTGATTCAATTATTTGATTAGACCTAACAACATAAGGTCTCTTACAACTCAATAATAATAAGATAATGTACCCAATGTAAAAATGGACTGCCCTAGCCGGTTTGTCTCAGTGGATAGAGCATCTCCCGGTGGGACTGAAGGATCCCGGGTTCCATTCCAGTCAAAGGCATGTACCTTGGTTGCAGGAACGATCCCCAACCCTGGTAAGGGAGAATGCAGGAGGCAACCAATTGATGTGTCTCTCTCATATCGATATTTCTTTCTCTGTCTCTCCCCCTCCCTTCCACTCTCTAAAAAATAAATAAATAATAATAATAATCCATGGAAAGAATATCCTCGGGTGAGGATTAAAAAAAAGAAGAAGCTGTGTAGTGATTTAAGAGAGTCAGATAGCCAAGGATCAGGTTTGCATCTTGAAATGGATCTAATAGGCTTTGTTCAACCTACTTAATCTCTCTGTGTCTTAGTTTCCTCATCCATAAAATAGGGCTTTTGATAGTATCTACCATATTTAGTTGTAAAGGTTAAAAGAATTATTATCTGTAATTCACTTAAGTGACTAGCACATAATAAACACTAAATAATATCTGTTTCCTCTAGTGTTTACTTTTAAATGTATTACTCATATGAATAAGTTAAAAGAGAAAGGCCCTAAGATATTCTCACTAGATAAAATATATTTTGATAAAACTTAATATCCATTTATGACTTTAAAATTATTAGTATACAATAAGAAGAAAGGAGAGGAGTCCCACTCTCCGGAGAGAATGGCTGCCCCAATCCTGGGCCCAGGGGTGTCTCAGCACTCAATTCGCTGCCACCTCTCCCGGCCGCCCCTCTCTCCTCAGCCTCTCCCCAGATTCCACTCATCCGCACCTTCTCCCTCTCTTCAGCACAGGTGAGTGTCTGTATCCAAAATGTCTTATGAACAGGCTTCAGTGAAAACAAACAAACAAACGCCAGCCGCGGAAACGGGGAAGGCTGAGTTTCTGTAAGCTCTTCTCTTACCGGCACTGTATGCTCTGGTCAGCTCTTCAGGCTGCCCCCTTTAGGCTCAGTCCTCTGTGATCACAAAACCCAGATCTCAAATCCCCTGGTGCCAAGAATCCCGTGGATCTCCTTTCCCCAGTCAGGGGCTGTGCCTGTCTCAAGGGACTCGGCTGTCTGCCACTCGGTCTCCCGCTGACCCTCTGGGCTCAGAGGTCTGGCAAACTTTCCTGCCCAGATCCCTGGGTTTTTTTACCTTTCCAGGGGAGCTCTGCCCTTCTCGGCTGCAAACTGTCTCACCAGCTGAGTAATTTCGCCAATTCAGGGTGGGTGTTATTAGTTTCAGCTGCTTACTCCATTTGCTTCGGGACACAACCTGGGACACGTCTGCCTATATCGCCCGCAAAGAGGAGGAGTCTCAATAATGTTTAAAGAATATATTGTTTGGTATGATC
>NW_005354506.1:512-803 GCF_000412655.1 Myotis brandtii | reverse complement strand
AAGGACAGTTTTACTTCTTCCTTTCCAATTTGGATGCAGTTTACTTCTTCTTCTTGTCTAATCGCAATGGCTAGTACTTCCAGTACTATGTCGAACAGGAGTGGTGAGAGTGGGCATCCCTGTCTTGTTGTTGTTCTTAGGGGAAATGGTTTTAGTTTTTGCCCATTGAGTATGAGGTTGGCTGAGGGTTTGTCATATATGGCTTTTATTATGTTGAGGTATGATCCTTCTATTCCCACCTTGCTGAGAGTTTTTATCAAGAAAGGGTGTTGGATTTTGTCAAATGCTTTT
>NW_005354506.1:0-240 GCF_000412655.1 Myotis brandtii | reverse complement strand
TTGGAAGTGTCCCTTCCTCTTGAATTTTTTGGAATAGTCTGAGGAGGATAGGTTTTAGTTCTTCCTTGAATGTTTGGTAAAACTCCCCCGTGAAGCCGTCTGGCCCTGGGCTTTGTTTGCTGGAAGCTTTTTGATTACTGCTTCAATTTCTTCCATAGTTATCAGCCCATGGAGATTTTTAAATTCTTTGTGATTGAGATTTAGAAGGTTGTATTTTTGTAGGAATATGTCCATTTCCTC
>NW_005354505.1:2745-8150 GCF_000412655.1 Myotis brandtii | reverse complement strand
TAAAAACAATTAAACTTTTATTGCAGTCTCTTGAAAAGTTTCAACTTTGAATTCTATTTCTGATACCAAGAAAAATGATTTAAAAGTCTTTTAAACTATCTTCTTCCCTAAAATCTCACACTAGAACTTCTTCACTCCCCACAGCTTCCTCACCATGGAGCGCTTTTCCTTCCGCTCCCCTGTAGGGGCCTGAGGGTCAAACACATCTCGCCTCAAACAACACTGGTCTCCTGTCCCTCACACCCACTGAGCTCCAGTCCCCAGGAGCTACTGCCCTTCACCCCAAGCCGGATGGACTCCAGAAGAGTGAAGTGGGTCCTTCTGCCTTCCTCCTGCCACGGAGAAGCAAAGAATATAACCTACAGCACGAGAGCTTCTTAGATTTATCTCTGTCTCCCATCCCCAGATTTTCTCAAGGGATTAACTGCTTCCTAGAAATACAGTAATTTCTCAATATCATTGTTTTTATAAAAATTAGTTCTGCTCTGGGAAGTTAGTTTTATTCCACAGTTGCCCTTTTTTGGTAGCAGTATACATGTGTTTTAATTGTTTAGCATTATAATCATTTGTAAACATCTGTTAGAACAACCCCCCTATATTAATAGCTATTTTTGTACATTTATTATCCTGAATGAAAGCAGAAACACTTTACTTATAAAACAATCTTACCGATAGTTAGATGAAAGCAACACCGAATCTATGTATCTGGTTCTGGAAATTGACACAGTCCTGTTCAAGGACGGGGTATCTATTTATGTTTAAATCCTTTCTGTCTTTAAGTCAACCTCTGCTCTTCTCTGTGGATTAGACACATGGCTGGTGGAGTTTATTGCTCTGATATTCTGCATATGCATTGCTCTTCTACCGAATTGTTTTCTGGAACAGACTAAGTGGCTTAGTCTGCTCGAGACAAGTGACGCTGCCTCATGTTAGATGAAAGCAACACCGAATCTATGTATCTGGTTCTGGAAATTGACACAGGCCGTCCTGTTCAAGGACAGGGCACCTATTTATTTTTAAATCCTTTCCATCTTTAAGTCAACGTCTGCTCTTCTCTGTGGACACATGGCTTAGACACATGGCTGGTGGAGGTTATTGCTCTGATGTTCTGTGTATGTGTTGCTCTTCTAACGAATTGTTGTCTGGACCAGACTAAGTGGCTCAGTCTGCTGGAGACAAGTGACGCTGCCTCAGGTCTGCTAGTGGCTGGAGGGGAAGCATTTCCTGGGTTAATGTAAATACTGAGTCTGTGGATCCCCCTTGCAGCAACATTCCATGTTTGGTTCCTCCTGGTCTAGTAACCACTTCCTCAGCCAAGGCAGCCCCTCCTCCTCCAGGAGCCGGGGCACATGACAGCAAATGTCCTTTGTGGTCATTACTCACTGCTCACATCTGGAGTGTGTGAGCTGCTAGTTTTGTGCGTTCACTTCCAAGGAAAGCCTTTCTTACCAAAATAAAAGGAAGTTTATATTTACTTCTCCTCACAGTAAGTTTTGATTCACAAAGTAGATTAGTCTGATCTACAATATAACGATTTGCCACAAGTGTGAGGAATGTGGGCATGTATAATTTTGAAGCAACATCAGTATGAGTATAGGACAGAGTGGCCAGATTCAAACACAGCTTTCAACAAGGCAGTCTTCCTATGAGATGCTTTAAAAAAAATCAAAATCACTTTGATGGATATGGACTGGGGAGAAAGTAAGTCAATGAAAGGCCAGCTTCATGCCCCACTTAGCACTGAGAGGAAGGGAGGCCAGGGGAAAATGCCCGGCTCTGAGAGAGGTGGTGAGGTGTGGGCGGGGAGGATTGATCTGCTCTGAATTACAGACACATTCCCAGCTGCTAATTTGCCATCGTCATCAGCTCAAATGTTTTCATGAGATCCTGTCTGACAATCCCAGAGAAAAGAGGATCATTTCATGTGAGTCTAGTCCACGAGAAACCATTAAAATAGTTACATTCTTATTTATTCTCTCTTCACCCTTTTTTGGTTTGTTTGAAATTAAACTTATTTTAAATTTACCACATATTCCTGACAAAAACCTCAGCACAAAGGAGTATGACAGTAGGAAGTGTTTCTGTCCCCCAAGCTGAATTGACATCTATCAGGTTTGCTCTCAGGAGGCATCACTGTTAGTCTCTGGCTGTCCTTCCATAAAGACTCTACGCACACACCAGCAAACACCTGTCTCCACCTGTCACCTGAACAGCTCTCCATTATTAACGCAAGCCACAGTCTGCTATACACACTGCTTTCCCCAATCAACCATGTATCTTAGAGGTGTTTTCATATCTGAATGTAAATAGCTGCTCATTTTGAAAATAGTTCTGTAGCAGTCTGATTGTGATAGTCATGAGGTAGTTTTCCATCTTTGCTCCTATAAACCAACAAATAGCCTTATACTTGCATTACTTTCCACATGTTCAAGATGTAGCAAAATAAGTGGATAGAAATGGAATTGCTGATCAAAGACTGAGCATTGTCATTTTGATTGACAGTGCCAAATGTCCCTCCATAAAAGTTTTACCAATGTAAATGCCCACCAATGTGAGAGTGCATTGTCATACATCTGAGTTCTTCCCGTTTTATAAGTGAAAATGATGTGTTCACACACTTTTTTCTTTTGATATTATTAGAGCAGGCCAGACTGCGGTAATAAATCGGCCCAGAGTGCATGTTGGCTCAAACACAGAAGTTTATATGTCACTAATGTAACAACAGGCAGGTAGTGAGCCTTAGGGAGGGACTCTCCTCCAGGGGCTGAATCGGGGACCCCGGCTCCCAGGCTTCAATATGATTCCTCTCATTACTTTCTTGTGAAGATTAACACACCTCTGTTATTCCTCAAGAAGAGAGGTCAAGAAGAGTGGCTAGTTGTGATCTCCTCGATGACTAAGGCATGGAGGTTGGTGCGATTTGCTACAGTGCCCATGGCTGTGACTGGCCTCTTACTAATATTCTCCACTGCCCAGGAGGGAGTATCTTACCTCAGGCCACCTCCTCCCACATTTAAAGGGGGTAACCAAGCCATTGAGAGCCATCCCTAAGCTATAGAAACTGTCAACTTCCAAATAATGCCACTGTGTAATCCAACCCTTTATGGAACTGAGCCCGAATTCCCCCTCCCCCCCTTAATTAGTTAATTAATCAGAATACTATGATGACGTAGCTGTAGGTTCAGGGAGAGGTGATGGTTCCATGGAGGAAGGGAAGAAATGGCTAAACCAACAAATAGCCTTATACTTGCATTACTTTCCACATGTTCAAGATGTAGCAAAATAAGTGGATAGAAATGGAATTGCTGATCAAAGACTGAGCATTGTCATTTTGATTGACAGTGCCAAATGTCCCTCCATAAAAGTTTTACCAATGTAAACGCCCACCAATGTGTGAGAGTGCATTATCATACATCTGAGTTCTTCCCGTTTTATAAGTGAAAATGATGTGTTCACACACTTTTTTCTTTTGATATTATTAGAGCAGGCCAGACTGCGGTAATAAATCGGCCCAGAGTGCATGTTGGCTCAAACACAGAAGTTTATATGTCACTAATGTAACAACAGGCAGGTAGTGAGCCTTAGGGAGGGACTCTCCTCCAGGGGCTGAATCGGGGACCCCGGCTCCCAGGCTTCAATATGATTCCTCTCATTACTTTCTTGTGAAGATTAACACACCTCTGTTATTCCTCAAGAAGAGAGGTCAAGAAGAGTGGCTAGTTGTGATCTCCTCGATGACTAAGGCATGGAGGTTGGTGCGATTTGCTACAGTGCCCATGGCTGTGACTGGCCTCTTACTAATATTCTCCACTGCCCAGGAGGGAGTATCTTACCTCAGGCCACCTCCTCCCACATTTAAAGGGGGTAACCAAGCCATTGAGAGCCATCCCTAAGCTATAGAAACTGTCAACTTCCAAATAATGCCACCGTGTAATCCAACCCTTTAGGGAACTGAGCCTGAATTTCCCCCTCCCCCCACTTAATTAGTTAATTAATCAGAATTCTATGATGACGTAGCTGTAGGTTCAGGGAGAGGTGATGGTTCCATGGAGGAAGGGAAGAAATGGCAGTTTAGACTTTCTGTTCCTGTCCTTGACTAAGTAGTTTGAATCTTTCCCAGTCTGGTTGCAAATGCAGCACTCTAAGAGCACAGTGGGTTGTGGTTGTATGCGCCCAAACTCCGACTCTGAATCCTTACATCCAGCGACAAGTCGCACAGTCACCTAGTGCTAAGGGCCTGCTAGGAGGAAGATGCACATCTGGACCTTAGAACATGAGTTCATGCAAAGTCACTGTCAGAGAAGTTATCCGTGGTCCCTTTTGGAGCATGTGGCCCAATAGAAGTCCTAGAGAGAGTTGAGCTGTGACCTTCGCTTTAGGCTGGGATAGAGGAATTGGTAACAGACACAGCCTAAAAGGTGGACAACTAGAACACAGGAAACATATCTAGGTGACTGCTGTCAGATATTGAACAGCAGGCCCTACAGGACTGTGATTCCTGGGAAAGTGGCAGAAGCTGAAGGAGCCCTGTGATTGGTTTGGATTTCTGCCTGAATGGCCTCGTTCAAAAATGGTGCACAAGAAGGGTTCAAAAGCAGAGCAGGGTGGATGTGCTGAGTTGAAGAGAGAGTGATTTGAGTTTGGGAAGATGAAGGAGGATGGAATTTGAGGGGCAGAGTTTCAGAGAGGAAGGAAGGCTGGAGAAAGAGCTCCAGGAATCTATGTTGTGTCCCTTTGAAGCTGAACTGCATGGAGTGAAAATACAAGGATAGAGGAGACGGATCCAGGAGCTTAGTCTGAAGCGTTCCCAGAGGACACAGAATTTGAGTTCGTCAGCTAAAGCGCAGAGTTCCTGTGAATTCCTGGCATTCAGTGGCCACCAGAAAGACCATACCTGAGTAGTGACTAGCCCTAGACTAGTACTACTCTAACCCATGATAAAGCTTAAAGAGAAACCCCAAGGAAATAAGATGATCTGCAAGTAAATTAACTGCCTGTTATATTACAACTAGAGGCCCAGTGCACAAAAATTTGTACACTCTGGGGGTGGGGTCCCTCAGCCTGGCCTGTGCTCTCTTGCAGTCTGGGACCCCTCGGGAGATGTCCACCTGCTGGCTTAGGCCCGCTTCCTGGGGGATCGGGCCCAAGCTGGCAGTCAGACACCCCTCTGGCCGCCAGGGAGCCCTTGGGGGATGTCCACTTGACAGCGGGGAATAGGCCTAAGCTGCAGTTGGACATCCTTAGCACTGCTGAGGAGGCGGGAGAGGCTCCCGCTACCACCACTGTGCTGGCAGCTCAGTGAGCTCCCCCTGTGGGAGCGCACTGACCAGCAGGGGGCAGCTTCTGCATTGATCGTCTGCCCCCTGGTGGTCAGTGTGTGTCATAGTGACCAGTCATTCCCAGTC
>NW_005354505.1:0-2677 GCF_000412655.1 Myotis brandtii | reverse complement strand
TCATTCCCAGTTGTTCTGCTGTTAGGGTCAATTTGCATATTACCCTTTTATTATATGCCTGGTGCATGGGTGGAGGCTGGCTGGTTTGCCCTGAAGGGTGTCCCAGATCAGGGTGGGGGTCCCGCTGGGATGCCTGGCCAGTCAGGGTGAAGGGCTGATGGCTGTTTGCAGGATGCCAAGCCACCCAGCAGGAAACTTCACCCCATGAGGGTGTGGCCAGCCTGGGTGAGGGGCTGATGGCTGTTTGCAGGCTGGCCACGGCCCCCAGCCACCTAAGCTCCCAGTGGAGGCTGGCTGGAAGCAGGTATCTGGATTTATTTATCTTCTATAATTGAAACTTTGTAGCCTTGAGCGGATACCAGGGCCAGCCAGGGCACGCAGGAAGCTTGGCTTCCTCCATCGCTGGGGGGAAACCCATGTCTCCTGCTCACTCCAGCTCAGTGGTCGCCACCATCTTAGTTGGGTTAATTTGCATACTCACTCCTGATTGGCTGGTGGGTGAAGCTGAGTGGCAGTTAATTTGCATCTTTCTTTTTTGTTAGTGTAGAATAGAGGCCTAGTGCACAAATTTGTGCATGGGTGGTGTCCCGCTTGCTGCCCCGATCAGCTTGATCAGGGTCAGGCTATCTGGGGGGAGGGGCTGTGGGTGATTGGCCAGCTGGCCCTGCTTCTGATTAAGGTGGGAGGCCCATCTGAGGTGGGGCTAAGTGGGGGGAGGGTCTGCAGGAGATTGGCTGGCTGGCCCAACCCCCGATTGGTGTATGTGGGGCTGATCTGGGGTGGGGCCAGTCAGGGGGAGTGGCCATGGGCGGTTGGCCGGCTGGCTCTGTCCCTGATCAAAGTGGGGGGGGGCTGACCAGGGGAAGAGCAGGCTGGGGGGATGGGTTTTGGCCCAATTGGAGTGGTGGGAATCCATCAGGGTGGGCCTGGCCAGAGGGAGGGGCTGCAGGTGATTGGCTGGCTGGCTCCACCCCCAATCAGGTGGTTCGCTGGCTGCAGTGGGCATCATAGTGACCATTTGTTATGGTCGTTACAGTTGCTGGCTTTTTATATATAGAGATAGCATTCTTTAAAGATATACAACAAAGAAAACAGTTAAAATAAAATCCACAATGTTCCGCTTCTAGTGAACATTACCAGACATACACAGAAAAAGAACAATATTGATCTATAATGAGGAGAGAAAGAAGTCAGTGGAAAAAGAAAAATGGAGAAGGAAAAATATGGAATTAATAGCTAGCAGACAAGGATGTTAAAATGCCCATGATAAATATACTTAAGTATTGGCAGGAAAAAAGGCATGATAAATGAATAAAATGGAAGCTAGAAACATAATAAAGACACATCTAGAAATGAAAACAGTCTCTGAAATAAAAGTTCTCTGGATGGATTTTTCTCCCCTATCTTTTGTAGGTAACAGAAGCCCTAATCTGCAGGGGAAGGGCATGGAATCAGAGCCCGTTATGCTGGTGGGAATCAACTGCATCTTGTGTGCATGTGTGTGTGTGTGTGTGTGTGTGTGTGAAGGCGACAGGGAGAGGCCCTGCCTGGCTTGCGAAGGCCATTGTGATAAGACTCAAGTGCACAGTGCCTGCCTGAGACTTGACATCAGAGAAAGACACCACCCCACAGCCCACCACCATTTAAGAAGCCTTTTTTTTTAAAGCAGACATTGATTTAAAAAGATTAATAAAAGTGGGATGTAGCTGGGAGAGCTCAAAAGACAGTCTTTGCCTGGGAGGAGGCACAAGGTTAGGTGGGGAGACAAACACAAGTTCACTGGAGGAATCTGAAGCCACTAATGCACTGAGGGTGGCCACTAACAGCAAATTCACACCCAGGTCAGTTAATGACCAGGTCAATGAAAATCCCCACAATAAAGGCCTAGATGAAAGGCATGCTCATCTCCAAACATAAAAAAATACCTCAGTACCTTTTGTTTTATACAACGTGTGTGAGGTGATATCTCATTGTAGTTTTGATTTGCATTTCCCTAATTGCTAGTGAAGTTGAACATCTTTTCATATATCTATTGGCTGTTTGTATGTCTTCTTGGGAGAGGTGTATTTTCAGGTCCTCTGCCCATTTTTTTTTTAATTGGGTTGTTAGTTTGGTGTTGAGTTTTATGAGTTCTTTATATATTTTGGAAATTCAGCCTTTTTTGGAGCTACTGTTTGCAAATATCATCTCCTATCTGGTTAGCTGCTTCTTTGTTCTGTTGTCAGTTTGTTTTGCTGTGCAGAAGCTCTTTAGTTAGATATAGTCCCATTCATTTATTTTTGCCTTTGTTTCCCTTGCCTTTGGGGTCAAGTTCATAAAATGTTCTCTATGATCAAGGTCCATAAGTTTGGTTCTTATGTTTTCTTCTATGTAACTTATTGTTTTAAGTCTTATATTTAGGTCATTGATCCATTTTGAATTAATTGTTGTACATGGGGACAAACTATAATCCAGTTTCATTCTTTTGCATGTGGCTTTCCAGTTTTCCCAGCACCATTTATTGAAGAGACTATCTTACTCCATGTGTGTTTCTGTCTCTTTGGTAAAAGATGATCTATCCAGCCTTGCCCATGTGGCTCAGTTGTCGACCTATGAACCAGAAGGTCATGGTTTGATTCCTAGTCAGGGCATATGCCTAGATTGTGGGCTCAATTTCCAGTGTGGGGCGTGCAGGAGG
>NW_005354504.1:19670-20564 GCF_000412655.1 Myotis brandtii | reverse complement strand
GGGATCTGTATGTTCAGGAATTGGGAATTTTTGTATGTAAATGTGTGAGAATTGTGTATGCATATTAGTGAGAATTTAGGGATTGTCAGTGTTTTGTGTTTTGCATGTATCTATCCTTGTGTGTGGGGTGTATATTCATGAGTGGTTTGAGGGTATATGTATTTGGGATTTGTGAGTGTATCAGGAAGTCCTCTTTGCATTTGTTCCAGAATGTAATGCTTGCAGAATGTGGTGGTGATGGTTGTATGTGTCCTCTCAGTGTGTGGGAGGCAGACATATATGTATTTGATATAGAGGTTTTTTTGTTACTGTGTATGTATTTGAGTTCCTGGAGCTTAGGGGGTGCATATGCTAGGGAATGTGAGATTCCACTTTGTGTGTTGAGAAATTGAGACTATAGGGTGTGTGTGTGTGTGTTCAGCAATCATGGAGAATGTGCATTTTAGGGCTATGGGAATGCATATGTGTGTGTGTGTGTGTGTAGCATGTGAATATACGGAGTAATTAGGATTTTCCTGGTAACCATTTAAGTAGTAAGAGTAGTAATTATACTATCTGTATATTCAGTGAGGGTGAGAGTAGAAATGTTCATGTGTGAGATATATGTATCTGGGGTGGGAGTTGAGGGTCCTACTCAGTGTGTAAGAGTATTGTGTGCACATATGGTATGAAAAAGGATGGGGTGCACTGGCTCATCCTAGCTTGGGATACTTAATGACACATGACTCTCCTAGACACTATGTTCAGTGACATTAGGTGGATACCTTAAAATTAGTCACACTGGGGATTTTTGTATCAGGTACACACCAGAAATGAAGTCTTTCCTACATCCTCCTGAGAGTGTTCAGCATTCACCAACACACCATCAGTGTGTGTGTGTGTGTGTGTGTGTGT
>NW_005354504.1:9637-18813 GCF_000412655.1 Myotis brandtii | reverse complement strand
TGGAGAGACTGGGGTGTGTTACTCTGATGAGATGTATGTCTCTGATACTCCCAAGCCCTTTTAGACATGATCTTCTTTGTTTTCTGAAGGCTCAGGATGCTTCTTGCACTGACATGAAGCTCATCTCAGCCTCATATTTCACAGAGGATGACATGACCCTCTTTTCTATATTCCATGTTTAACTGCACACTCACCAGAGGGAACCACGTGATCAATGTAGCCACCAGCTGACCCCACAGCTGCCTCCTGGCTCCCTCAGTTCCCCCTGAGGATTTCTGGGCCTTCCTTTCTTATGGTTAGTCTCCTTCTGGCCTTTTCTCTCTCATGGTGAATCCTCCTGCCAACAGAATGTGCCAGCCCACTTGCTTGAATGCCCCAATAACTGCTTCTCTTAATACAAGCAGATTCCTAGTGACTCTCAATGCCCCCTTCATAACCTATCCTAATATATATAAAGAGCAAAGTGCCCTCACAAGTGAATGGGCAACCAGTCACCATGAAGTACATGGAGCACCTCTCAGTCCCCCCCATCCCCCGCCCACCATGATGGGGGGCTGGTGGTGGGGTGGGAATGGGAACTGTTGAGTGGCGGTGGTGAGCTGCTTTGCGGGGTGGCCTTGAGCTTAGCAGAGCAGTCACCCAGGTGGCAGTGAGTTTCCCCAAGCAGTTGTGGGGTGGGGGGAGGAGCAGTTTCGTGGAGCAGCTAGCTTCATGGGGTGGCAGCAAGTTTCTGGGAGCATTTGAGGGGCAGGGGGAGAGGGAGCCTTGCTGAGCAGTCACTGGGTTCTCAGAGTGTCCTGGGGTGAGGATAGGCCATGCTAAGGAGGCCAGGCTAGGCATAGGGACCCTAACTGCGCACAATTTCGTGCACGCTGAGCCTCGAGTCCTCAGTAAAATGACAGTGTGTTGTACTGATCATATTGTATGTTGTTGGTAGAATGCAGCTGGGCCTGGTTTTATATTTTAAAAAGTTTTATATTTTAAATGAAAATGCAGTATAATGTATATACAAGGTATATGTTTTGGTTTTGTTGTTTTGATTGGTTTGGTTTTGAAATGGTAAGTCACGGACCCTGAGTTCTATTAGGGGGAAGGGACAGGAGTATCTCTGTATCTTGAATCAGCACTGAAAATCCCCCACCAGGTGGAATGAATTCAAATTATTGGAATGGCTAAGGCTGGACAGAGCTAGTTGTCCTGCGGCTGATATTTTCTGGAGTATATCTTATTCCCCCATCTCTCCATGGACAGAAGGAATCCTCTGCTCTTTTGTGCTAAAATAATTTTTTAAACTTTTAAATGTCAGATGCCATTCAATATTATATTAGTTTCAGGTGTACAACATGGTGACTTTATATAACTTACAAAGTGATTACCTCGATAAGTCTAGTATCCATCTGACACCATATAAAGTTACAATATTATTGTAAGTATTACACTGTACTTTATATCCCCATAACTGTTTTCATAACTGGCAACTTGTATATCTTTCTCCCTTCCCCTTTTTCACCCATTTCTCCCAACTTCCTTCCTATCTACCAACCACTAAAATGTTCTCCGTACCTACAAGTTTCTTTCTGTTTTGTTTGTTCATTTATTTTGTTTTTTAGATTCCATATATAAGTGAAATTATATTTGTGTTTCTGTGTCTGACATTTCACATGTTGTTGCAAATGGCAAGATTTCATTCTTTCTTTTGGCCACATAATGTTCCATTGTCTACAGTAGCACATCTTTCTTTATCCATTCATCTATTGACGGACAATTAGGTTACTTCTGTATCTTGGCTATTGTATAGAACGCTGCTGTGAATATAGATATGGATATGCCTTTTTGAATTAGTGTTTGAATTCCTTGGATAAATACACAAGTGGAATTGTTAGGTCTTTCATTGTCTCTTGTTATAACCTTTTTTTTAGTCTCTTTAGTCTGATATAAATATTGCTACCTCAGCTTTATATTCAGTTCCATTTGCATAAAATACCTTTATCCATCCCTTTACTTTCTGTGTGTGTCTTCAGTCTGAAGGGGAGGTTCTCCTTTAGACAGTGTATGAACAGGTCTTGTTTTCTTACCCATTGAACTACCCTATGTCTTTGGATTGGAACATTTAATCCATTTAAACTTAAAGTAGTGATTGATAGGTATGTAGTTATTGCCATTATTGTTCATATTTTTACCTGTTTTTTTCTTCTTTGTATAATTATTAAAGAGGTCCCTTTAACATTTCTCATGATACTAGCTTGGTGGTGATGAACTCCTTCAACTTTTTCATATCTGGAAAGCTCTGTATCTCTCCTTCAATTCTAAATGATAACCTTGATGGGTAGAGTGATATTGATCATAGGTTCTTGCTTTTCGTCACTTTTAATATTTGGTGCCAGTCCATTCTGACCTGCAAAGTTTCTGTGGAGAATTCCGCTGACCATCTTATCAAGAGCTTCTTCAGCCCAGGAACACCATTTGCTTTATAGCCAGGTGCAAACATTTTACACCTTAACCAAATGTCTGTGAAGCGTCCCACTGCAGACCCCACCAAAGTCAACCTGGTGGGCACTGGAATCAGCTCAAAGAGCTTCTGATTGACCCTCAAGAATATCCTGGATCTAAATCTATCAACACCAGGACACCACTCTGCCCCTGGACCTAGGGACGGCCCAGAGGCCCAGGAGAGGGACCGCCCAAGCCCAATAGGAGACAGCTGCATGCACAGGGCCCAGGAAGGCTGGCCTGCGAGCTGAGCCCGGAAGCTGAAGCCTCCAGGGACCCTAGCTCCTGCTGCACCCTGGGTGCAGCCTATTCCATACCCTTTGCCCACTTCCACCCATCCCTACACCCCCCTCCCTTAGCCTTCACCAAACTATTGTCTGTGTCCATGGGCTATGCATATATGGTATGTTCTTTAGCTAATCCCTTCACCTTCTTTAGCCAGTCACCCCCACACGCCTCCCCTTAGGCATGGGCCAGTCTATACCTTGTATCCATGCTTCTAGTTCCATTTTGTTCTTCAGTTTATTTTGTTAACTAGGTTCCACAGATTAGTGAGATCATATGGTACTTGTCTTTCTCTGATTGGCTTATTTCACTTAGCATAATACTCTCCAGGTCCATCCATGCTGTGCAAATGTAAGAGTTCCTTCTTTTTACTGCCATGTAGTCTTGTGCCAGTATCGGGTTGTTTTGATTACAGTGGCTTTGTAGTATAATTTGATATTTTGTATCCTGATCCCTCCAACTTTATTCTTCTTTCCAAGATTGCTTGAGGCTACCTGGGGTCTTTTTTGGTCCCATATAAATTTTTGGAATATTTGACCTAGATCTGTGTAATATGCCATTCGTATTTTAATAGGAATTGTGCTCAATCTATAAGTTGCTTTGGGTAGTATGGACATTTTAATGATGTTAATTCTACCAATCCATGAGCACGGTATATTCTTCCACTTGTTTGCATTTTCCTCTATTTCTTTTTTGCGATGTCCTGCAGTTTTCTGAGTACCAGTCTTTTACCTCCTTGATTAAGTTTATTCCAAGGTATCTTATTTTTTTGTTGCAATGGGATTGTTTGCACTTTGGGATTGTGTTTTAGTTTCTCTTTGTGAGAGTTCATTATTGGTGTACAAAAATGCCATCGATTTTTGGATGTTGATTTTGTATCCTGCTACTTTGCCAAATTCATTTATTAATTTTAGTAGTTTTTTGGTGGAGTCTTTAGGGTTTTCTATGTACAGTATTATGCCATCTGCAAATAATGAGAGCTTTACTTGCTCCTTTCCAGTTTGGATGCCCTTTATCTCTTCTTCCTGTCTGATCACTCTGACTAAGACTTCCAGTACTATGTTGAATATGAGTAAGAAAGCAGACGTCCCTGTCTTGTTACTGATCTTAAAAGAAAAGCTTTCAGTTTTTCCACATTGAATATGTTGCTGGCTGTAGGTTTTTCATATATGGTCTTTCTTATGGTGAGGTATGATCCTTCTATTCCCACTTTGCTAAAAGTTTTATCATAAATGGGTGCTGGATTATGTCTAATGCTTTTTCTGCATCCATTGATATGATAATGTGATTTTTATCTTTCATCTTGTTTGTGTGAGGTATTACATTTATTAATTTGTAAATATGGCACCAGCCTTGCATTCCTGGCCAAATCCCACTTGCTCATGGTGAATGATCTTTTTAATGTATTCCTGGATCTGATTTGTTAATATTTTGTTAAGGATTTTAGCATCTATGATCACCAGAAATATTGACTATAATTTTATTTTTTGTGGTGTCTTTATCTGGTTTTGGAATTAGGATAATACTGGCCTCAAAAAAAAAAGCATGGAAGTGTTCCTTCCTCTTGGATTTTTTTGGAATAGTTTGAGAAGGATAGGTGTTAGTTCTTCTTGAAATGTTTGGTAAAACTCTCCTGTGAAGCCATCTGATCCAGGACTTTTGTTTGATGGGAGATGTCTGATTACTGTTTCAATTTCATTAGTTGTTATCTGTTTATTCAGGTTTTCTGATTCTTCCTGATTGAGTTTTGAAAGATTGTATGTTTCTAGAAATTTGTCCACTTTGCCTAGGTTGTCAAATTTTTTAGCATATAGTTGTTCTTAGTGTTTTCATACCATTCTTTGTATTTCTGTGATTTCAGTGGTTAACTTCTTCTCTTTTATTTCTGAATTTATTGAGTCCTCTCTCTTTGTTTCTTAAAGAGTCTGGATAAAGGTTTATCAATATTGTTTATCTTTTCAAAGAACCAATTATTGGTTTCATTGATCATTTGTATTGTTTCTTTTAGTTTCTATGTCACTTATTTCCGCTCCAATCTTTATTATCTCTTTCCTGTGCTTACTCTGGGATTATCTTGTTCATTTTCTGGTTCTTTTCTTCTTCTTGAAGTAGGCCTGTAATGCTATGAACTTCCCTCTATGACTGCTTTCACTATGTCCCAAAGGTTTGGGGTTGTTGTGTGTTCATTTTTATTTGTTCACTGGTAATTTTTTATTTCTTTCTTGATCTCATTGGTAACCCATTCATTGTTTAATAACATGCTATTTAACCTCCAGGTGTTTGACTCTTTTGAATTTTTATTGGAGTTGATTTCTAGTTTCATGCCATTGTGATCTGAGAAGATACTTGCTATGATTTTAATCTTCTTGAATTTGTTAAGACTCATTTTATGCCCTAACATGTGGTCTATCTTTGAGAATGTTCCACGTGTCCTTCAGAAGAATGTATGTCCTGCTGCTTTGGGATGAAATGTTCTATAAATATCAATTAAGCCTATTTGTTCTAGTGTGTTGTTTAAGGTCTCCATTTCCTTGTTCATCTTTTGTCTGGAAGACCTAGCCAATGATGTCAGTGGGGTGTTTAAGTCCCCAACTATTACTGCATTGCTGTTGACATCACTCTTAAAGGCTACCAATATTGTTTGTTTGTTTTTTAATCCTCACCGAGGATATTTTTTCATTGATTTTTAGAGAGAGTAGAAGAGAGAGGGAAAGACAGAGAGAAACATCGATGTGAGAGAAACACATCGATTGGTTGCCTCCTGCATGCGCCCGACCAGGGCCTGGCCTTCCTGGACATTCTTTGGTGCAAGCCAATGTCAGACACTTTCCACACCTGGCAAATCTGAGCAAATCTACAAGTGATTCACAGTGTGTGGCTGCCTTAGCTAGCGTTAGCTGCACACGGGAAGTACCAAGCTATGATTTAAGGCTAGCCTTTAGCAGCATGGAGCACAGGGGTGGGTTAGCTAATGTCCTAAGGCACCATGAGATCTGCCTCTGCCTGCCTCTGCCTCCTGGCCTGCTGCCACTCTTAGCCACTGGAAAGGCTCAGTTTCTTGGAATCAGGAGGATGAGATCCCTGGATCTCCTGTGAGGAGGAGATGCCACTTATACTTAGGGAAGATGGTGTCTGTGTTTCCCTGCCCCAGAGCCACAAGTCTGAGTCTATCCCAGATCTTCTCCTTGACCTCAGCAGGGCAGAACCCCTAGTAGCAGGAGGGTGGGGCCTCCGAAGTTCAGAGGTTGGATCTGCCAGAAGCCAAGAGGGTGTTTCTATTGGTTCTTCCATAAGGGGAAGTGCCAGTCAGGTTCCTGGGAAAGTGGGAAGAATGACCCTCCTCAAAAGCCAGTCACTGACCCTCCCCTAAGTCTGCCCAGCCTTATATGGACTGGCCTATGCTGCTGTCTCCTCAGCAGGGCTTAAGATGCAAGGTGGAGTGAGCAGGATTCCAGAGGGTGTGGTAGTTGGTTTTCTCCAGGCTGATGCCACTGGGAGGGGCTTGCTCCTCTCAAGAAAAACGTCTGCTGTAGTATCAGAGGATGACCCGGCACAGGGATCCTGGCAGCTGCTCCTCCATGTCTCTCAAAGCCACCCACTCCAGACTCTCTTCAGGTGACTCAAGTCCGCACTGCTCTCCCTCCACCAGAGCCCAGAGTGAGTGACTGCAATATAAAATCTTGTATGTTAGTCCTTTAAAAAGTGGCTTTTTTTCCTTGGCCAGCAAAAACCCTGCTGCCTTTCAGAGCTGGGTGCTACCTGGGGTCCTGTTCCTGGCTCTGGCGCTCTGAGCTGCAGAGCCCCGTCTGGGGTCTAGGCTTCACGCCTCTCAGGGTTAACCTCCCACTGCTGAGATATCCCTCCCTAAACTTGGTCTGCTCCCAAGGGAGTGGGCCAGCACTTCTCATGTCCCCCCCTTCCTACAAGTCTCAAGATGGCCTCCTCTGCCCATGTGTGATTAAAAGTCTCCTCTTCGGATAATCTTCAGTTGGTAATTCAGGGAGATTTTTCCCCAATTTTGTTTTATTTTCAGTTTGGTTCAGGGAGGAGGTGTGCGAAAGATCCACCTACTATGCCACCATCTTCCTTGTTCATTCATTTTGGCATTGGGTTTGCTACCAGCTTCTTTAGAAAATGTGTATGTTGAAGCCTGGTGGAGGCAACCTGCATTGATGGGGGAGTGGGAAGGGGTCTCCAGAAAGCTTATGGGGCTTACTGGGGTCCTGAAAGTCTATTAGGGAAGGACCACCTGGTTGGAAGTCCCCTCACTTCATTGGCCAAAGGAAAATGCTCGTCCTCTGGAGGTGAGGGAGCAGGGACCACAACTGAGCTTGGCCACTCTTCCACCCGCCCATCCAACCTGCACGGGGAGTATCTGTGGCAGTCTCTGCACTTGAGAGCACAGGGGTGATAAAGTAAGGCCCCTCCCTCATTGTGCTTTGTAAACAAGCCAATTAGCCCACTATGGTCAGATGTGACAACCAGCCATGGAAGGGATGGGGGCAGGGACCGGGAGGGTATCTCATCTGGTGATGACGTCAGGCTTTTCTGAGCTGATAGTCTAAACAGGAAACAACCTACATTTCTGATGCAGGAGCAGAGGGAACAGTCAGTGCAAATGAGGAAAGTGGACTTGCCAGGTAGATGGCAGAAGGAGCAGGAAGCTGGCTGTGTGGGGAGCAGGGTGTGCAGAGAGGATGTGGGTCACAGGGCCTTATACCAAAGGGGTTAGGTTTTCCCCCAGGGGAGAGCTGTACTCGGGGGTGGGGAGAGGGTGACCTGACCTGTCCAGGTGTATCCTTCTGCTGTGCTGGAGAATGGACAGTGCTGAGCATGAGTTAAAGAGGGAAGACCAGTCAGAAGGTGACCCCAGGGGTGAGAGGTAATCGATGGGGAGTGGCCAGGGTGCTGAGGAACAGTCAGATTAGGGATAATATTTTGAAGGAGGAGCCAAGAGGACCTGTCAAATCTAAGCCTTTCTCACCAACCAGTCAGAAGGTGCAGAGAGAGTAGGGAGCAGGCTGAGCATGGGGCCCTGGGATCGCCAGCATTTCATGGTGGCGGAGGGGAGGTGACCAGGAGCTGAGCAGAACCACTATTGAGTTTGGGGCCCAGGTAAGATGAGTGAGACCTCTTGATGTGCCGAGTGAGAAGACTGAGGACAAACTTGCTGTGGCAGGAACAAGGCTGGTGGGAACGTTGGCCACATGGCTTGGGTGGTATGCTGGGGACACAATGGGGTAGAGTGGATCAGAGACTCACTGCTGTCCCAGGAGTCTTTTCAGGGGGAAAAGGCAGAGAAGTTGGGCAATAACAGGAGGAGATTTCTGCTGTGAATTCACACAATGTTCATGAAAGGGAGAGACAGGGGACATAGCAGGAGCTCTGGGCGCCCAGAGCTCAGGAGGGGTCAGCTGGACATGAGACTCGGCAGAGATGAAGGATGAGGGGTGCAGGATGCAGGACTGGGAAGATGAGCAGGTGCTAGTCTGACTGCTCCAAAGCTCTTGGTGAGATAAGAAGCAAGCTCCCCAGCTGGCAGATAGGGCGGGGGAATGGTGGCTAGAAGAAGAGAGAAGGGTTCTTGCTGTGGTTGGCAAAGAATGACCCCATCCCTGGAACCTGTGATTATGTTACCTTATGCAGCAAAAGACACTTTGCCAGTGTGGTTGAATTGGGGATTTTGAAAGAGGAAGGTTACCGTGGATCATCTGGGCAGGACCAATATAAACCCTAGGTCCCCATGAGGAAAGAGGGAGGCAGGAGGTCAGAGTCAGAGAAAGTGATTTGACAACAGGAACAGAGGCTGGAGTGATGCTTTTTGAGGAGGAGGAGGAAGAAGCCAAGAGCCAAGGAATGTGGGCAGCCTCTAGAAGCCAGGAAGAGTAAGGAAAAATCTCCCCTAGGGCCTCCAGAGGGAACCAGACTCACCCACACCTTGATTTTAGACTTTGGACCTGCAGACGTGTAAGATGATAAATTTCTGTTGTTTTAATCACCCTGTTTGAGGTGATTTGTCACAGCAGCTCCAGGAAACTCACACTTGGGGTCTTCTTGGACAGTGAGACTGCAGCATCATTGCCTCAGCTCTTCCCTTCAGTGTCCCCACTCCCAGCTGCCTGAGGACAGGGGAGAACCTGGTCCCTGTCTAAGGAAGTGGTCCCTGTCCACTCCAAGCCTCAGCGACACACATGGATGGGCTATGTGGTTGCCTAATGGCAATGGATTCTGGGCCAGTCTAGGAGAGTTTGCAAAGGCTCCAATAGCCTACTGGCCCCAGGGGAGCCTTCAGAAGGCAGAGGAAACATCAGCACTCACATATGCCATGCACCAGCTTAGAGACAGAGCTAACTGTGTGTGTGTGTGTGTGTGTGTGTGTGTGTGTGTGTGTGTGTGTGTGT
>NW_005354504.1:0-8119 GCF_000412655.1 Myotis brandtii | reverse complement strand
GTGGATAGAGTGTTGGCCTGCGGACTGAAGGGTCCTGAGTTCGATTCCAGTCAAGGGCACATGCCCGGGTTGCAGTAAAGGGCGTGCAGGAGGCAGCCAATCAATAATTCTCTCTCATCAATAATGCTTTTATCTCTCTCTCCCTCTCCTTTCCTCTCTAAAATCAATAAAAATATTTTTTTAAAAAATAGATGCTGTTTGAAGGCCTTCCAGCAGACACTGTCATGGGGGATGGGCATAAGAAGGGACTAGCCTGGGGGACACTGCTGAGGGATGGAGCTCAGGAAAGACATGCAGAGGGAGGAAACGGGAAGTACCAGGGGTCTCACAAAGGGAGTAGAGACAATACAGGCTTCCCTGGGGAAACTGAGGACTGAGCTCAGGCAAAGGAAGAACAGAAATGGCCTCACTCACTTGGCAGATGGCTTTTCCTGTCAAGATGTCCCCGGCACACAGCATCTCCTCGTGCACAGAGTTGGTCTTGCCTGTGCCAAGTCTTTGTCCATATAACATATTACATAACTTGTTCTCAATGAGACCCACCTTGCCCTCCTGGAGATGGAAGGGCGGGAGTAGTTGCTCTGTGAGAATAAGGAGATCAGTGAAGTGCACTGTAGCCTAGCTGGAGAGACCAGGCTACGCTGAACCCCCACTGTCTTAGTGCTAACCACTGACCCCTACACACGAGGTTTTCTCAGCACAGCTGAGCATGCAACATGGCTTCAGTCTTCTACCTATCCTCTATCACTCCTGTCCTGTTTCTCAAACATTTTTCTCAAACTCATCCTATTCCCTCCACCTCTCTCATAACAATAGACCATACCTCTTCCAGTCCACAAAGATAAAAGGCAAATCCTACCAACACATGCCATTCACTGGGGTTTAGCAACCATTCACCAACCCACCTACCCTTTCATGACAATCTCATACATTCTCCATTTTTCTATAATGAGTCTTTCCCCTACTTCCATCTACGAATTCCTCCATTCACCTACCCATCTTTCCTCATATCCGCATCCATTCACTCACCCTTCAATCTACTTGCTTATCACTCACCATTTCATCCATCCCTCTATCATTCTCCTACCCATCCTTATCTCCATCTATCAATTTATCTGCTCACTCCATCTATTCACCAACCATCCACCCACCCATCCATCTTCCCTTCTACCTACGCATCATCCCACCTACACACACCCTATCCATTGTCTCATCCAGTCACTCACCTATTCATCTCTCTTTCTGCTGGGTATCTTTTAGACACTAATGATACAGGGAAACATATTTGTTGGGGGATACAGGGTAAGTGATGTAAATTTAATTATTTTACATCTAATAAGTAGTGTGAAGGAAATAAAACAGGAAGATGTGATAGTAGGGATTATCTATTTTAGCTCACATGATCAAGTACAACTCCTCAGAGGAGGAGCTGAGTTGTAAATGTAAAGTAGAAATGAGTCATGCAAAGATTATTAGGGAGAGCCAGTGAAGCAGAGAAGATAGCCAAGGTCAAGGCCCCGAGATGAGGAAGACCTTGGCATGTTCAAGGCAGGAAGGAGGCCTTGTGGCTGTGATGGTGTGTGTGAGGGATGCAGTAGGAGATGAGGCAGAGAGTGATGGGAGCCAACGTCATGCAGGGGCTGATAGCTAAGGTATAGAGTTTGTATTGTTTTCTAAGCACAAATAACAAAGCACTTAGGGTGCTGAGGGGGATAGTGACACGGCTCATGTTTTAAAGCAAGTAGTCAGCTGTGTAGAGACTAAAGCAGAGAACACAAGGTCAGAGCTGGAAGACCAGTCTGGAGTCTATATTCATATAACATATTTGAACCAGGGTGGCAGCAGTGAGGTAGCTACCAGGTGCCAAGCCCTGTGGCACAGATTGTGATCTCACAACAAGTAAGATGTGGTTCTTTCTATTGAGAAAGAACCAGACTCTGTGTGTGTGTGTGTGTGTGTGTGTGTGTGTGTGTGTGTGTGAATTGCACATGCATGTGGAGAGAGAGAGAGGGAGAGAGAGAGAGAGAGAATATATTGGATCCCCGGTTGTACTATGATTAGTGGGAGTTCCTACAACTTAGTAGGCAAAGGCCAGGGATGCTGGCATCTCCCACCCAATTAATACATGGTCTGTACAAAATGCCTGTAGCACCTCTGTTGAGAAAGACCATACCAAATTATGACCTTACTAATAATTACAAATATATATTACATTTCCCTTTAATTTACACCATGAGCATTTCTCCAAGTTACTAACACTCTTTTCTTTAAAAAACACTCTTGCCCATAAGTCTTTGCCTATATTTCTCCTTTCAATCTAAAAAAATCACACTTTTTTTCTGTGTTATTCAGTTCACCTAATAAGGCTATGAAGTAGACAATTTGCCAAAGTGAAGTTCTGAGAGGTTCTTAAGTGGTGATCATTCTAACTTGATTATGCAAGATCAGAAGCCAGAAGCCATAAATGTGTGTGTGTGTGTGTGTGTTTTCCATTTTTCCCAAGCACCTTCTCTTGTCATGGGAAAGCTGGGTGCTGGGCAGTGGCCTGGAAAGGGACAGGGCCCCAGCATGACCTTCAAGCAGAACCAAGTCATCTCAGATCTATGGTTGATTAAAAACCTTGAAATCAAGAACGATGAAGACTCTAAGAACCCAGATTCTTGGTTCCAAATCTCAAATATCCTTCAGAATCACACACTTTTCAGAACTAGAACTGGAATGGTCCAGGCCTTTGGAAAAGAGGCATAGAGGGCCAAGGACCAGTGGCATCTCAAATATCCTTCAGAATCACACACTTTTCAGAACTAGAACTGGAATGGTCCAGGCCTTTGGAAAAGAGGCATAGAGGGCCAAGCACCAGTGGCGTCTTTGTGTGGGGACATTTCAGTCTCTGCTATTCCTCCCTTTTCCCTTCCTCCCTCTCCCCCTCCCCACTTTCATCCCACAACCTCTCCCACACCCCCTCACTGTCCTCGCTGAGCATTCCCCAGCCGGTTATCCAGCAGGACGAGTGGCTAGGCAGCTGTATTCCAGGGGCTGGGAGGCAGGCGGGGCTGATGTAGGAGGTGAAGTTCACAGGCAGGTGCAGTTGCAACATGGCTATGTCATTCCCGAAGGGGTGGAACTTCTCAAAGTCTGGGTGCATGATAATCCTGTTCACAGACATCTTCCGGGCATTCTGCGTGTGCTGGTACAGCTGGGTGCTTCCCAACAGAACCTGGTAGTCCTCTGGGGCACCGGATTTACTGGAGGGGGAATGGCCCACAGTCACCGTCATCTCTGAGTGTGTGGGCCAGCTCTCTCCCCCTGCATCCTTGTCTAACTGCCCACATTCCTGTGGAACCCTCTGTCCTACATGACCCCTTTCACACTGTCAGGAGCCCTTCTTTCCCGAGGCTGGTTGATAGTCTACTCACAACCTCAGGGCACGTGGCTTCCCCATCACACCCTAGAATTGAAGGAACAGAGATTCCTAATGCTAGAAGTATCTTAGGTGGGACCCTCACATCAGGCTTTGGCTCAATCCTAGCTCTAACCTGACCCTTCTCAAGTCTCCCGTGACCTACCTCCTGGCCCAAACACTTTTCCTGCCCTTCCTTTATTTAAACACCTTCTCACCCAAGGGCTGCTTGTTCAATTGGTTAAAAGCACTCACAAAAGATGTGTAAATGAGCAAATGAGTGCAGGAATCAAAACCTCACCTTGTTCCCTGAACACAAGTGATAAAGCTTCCCACCTTCCTGACTGTTCACATGGTTCATCCACCTGGAAAGCCCTTCCCTGTGCTCCTCATGCCCAAAACCCTTCTTCTCAGGCGAGCACCTCTTGCTCCACACCCACTGAAGGCTGTGCTCCCTCCCTCTCCCATGGGGTCAGCCCTTCCCACCCCAGGTTGGGCTTTCTTTCCTGACAGAATGGAGGCATGGTGGGGTAGGGTCTTGCCACCCCCTATGCCACAGAGGGTGTCACATGGAGTGTGGCACAGAGAAGGTGCCAATAGGACTCTGGGCTCTCAGAGCCAATTGGTACATGAGCTCCAACTCCCTGACTTAGGCTGTGATGCCTCTGCTTCCTTGGGCTCCTTCCTTCTCTGTTTAGAAACTAGGCACCAGAAGGACCGGAGGAGTTAAGATTCCTGAGGAGCCGTGTCACTCTCTAACGTCAGAGAGTCCCACCTCCCACCCACTCAGCCTGGCACCACAGTTCCTCCCAGGCGTGCACTTTTGCTGAAGTGATGAGAATTGCCTAGTTGTTGGCTGTCCTTGCAACCCCAGGCCCCTACCAAGTCAGGAATACGAGGGCATTAAGGAGAAGCCATTCTCTGAGGCAGCAAAGAGCCAGTCCACAGTGTATGGCAGTTTGGATGGACACTGCCAACCTCTTGCTGGACAGGCACAGGGGCTCAGGATGAAAGATGAGGAGGGTCTGGGCAGGTGACTGGGGAAGACATTCCAGGTTATGAGGACATTCATCACCCCTTTATTCCTCTTCCCCTGCATCTTCCTCCCCTACCAGTCCGTCTGCTGCAGCCCCAGGAAGCAGGACTCACTTGAGAAAGCAGTGGGCAGTGGAAACCAGCCAGAAGGAGTTGATGAGGACTGCTCCGCAGATGTGTGTGTTATGGTACAGCAGGCCGGCCTGCCATGGCCACTGGCCAGCCACCACGTCCTGGCCACCATAAATCTTCCCCATCACCTTGGGCTTCCCACACACTCTGGAGAAATCCCCCTGGCCTATGGTAGAGAAACTGGTGGTATTCCAAATGCCACTACCAGGGAGACCCTTCTCCACCTCACACGTGGGAAAAGCAAGGCCAAGGGTCAAGTGGCCTGGCAAAAGTCACAGGACTGCCTGGACTCTGCCTTCACTGGCTGCTGCTAAGGACTGGGCAGCAGAGCACAGCTGAGCAAACCCTGTAGGGCTGGACAAGGGAAACATAGGTGGCCACAGCAAGCATCTACTGGATGACAGATACCTCAGAATGGGCCTTCCAAGGCTCACATATCACAGACCCTATTTCCCCAATAGGACATGCTACACACACTCGTAAGATCAAAGACCTAAAGGTCTCAGAGGGTAACAATGTGCCTTGCTCAAGATCGTGGCTTCTAAGTGTCTGTGCCCCCTCTGCCGCCCCCACCTCACCCCAGTCTCTCAGGCTGAGAGGTTCACAGGCAGGAGTCTGGTGCTGTGGGATGTGGAGAAATGCATTCCCCCTCTATGACTCAAATTCTACATTTCTGAAAGTAGAAGAGGTAGCACTGTTGGGGCTCCTAAATTTATAAAGCAAATATTGAGGGACATAAAAGGGGAGATTGACAGTAACACAGCAATTCTAGGGGATTTTAATGCCTAATTGACATCAATGGATAGATAGATCATCCAAACAGAAAATCTACAAGGAAACAGCAGCCTAACATGGCAGATTAGACCAGATGACTTTAATTGATATTTTTGGAGCATTTCACCCCAAAGCAGAAAAATGTACATTCTTTTCAAACACACATGGGATATTTTATAGGACAGACCACATATTAGGATAGAAAAAGAGTCTGAATAAATTTAAGAGGATTTTAATTATATCAAGCTTCTCCTCCAACCACAATGATATGAAACTAGAAATCAATTATAAGAAGAAAACTGAAAAACACACAAACACATGGATGTTAAATAACATGCTACTAAACAATTAATGGGTTAACAACAAAATCAAAAAAGAAATCAAAAGATACTTTGAGAGAGCCAGCCAGTGTTGCTCAGTAGCTGAGCATCAACCTATGAACCAAGAAGTCACAGTGCAATTCACGGTCAGGGCATATGCCTGGGTTGTGGACTCAATATCCAGTAGGGGGTGTGCAGGAGGCAGCGGTCAATGATTCTCTCTGATCATTGATGTTTCTATCTCTCTCTCCCTCTCCCTTCCTCTCTGAAATATTTCATATATATCAAGATACTTTGAGACAAAAGAAAGTGAAAACATAATGCCCCCAAATCTATGGGACCCAGTAAAAGCAGTTCTAAGAAGGAAATTCATAGAAATACAGACCTCCCTCAAGAAACAAGAAAAATCTCAAATATACAATATAAACTTACACAATCTAAACTTCCTGAAGGAACTAGAATAAGAACAACAAACAAAGGTCAATGTGAATAGAAGGAAGAAAATAACAGAGTAGAAATGCATAAAAATAAGAGTCCTAAAAAGCATTACAAAACATCAAAGAAATCAATAGCTGCTTCTCTGAAAAGATTAAAAAAATTGATAAAGCTTTAAACCAGACTCATCAAGAAAAAAAAAAAAGAGAATCTAAATAAATAAAATCAGAAATGAAAGAGAAGTGACAGCTAACACCACATAGATGTGGGAAACTCTTCATTGTCTTCACTAGCAGAGAAGTGCAAACAAGGATCCAGGAACGCTGGTGAACCTTGAACCCATGGCAACGGCCTGAGTTATGCACTGATTGTCTAGTCCTGACAATGAGGGCTCAAGCTATTTCCTGATTAAATAGTCTCAGAGTAAATCCTTCTAATATTTACTGACCTTTAAGATAGTCTGTCTGCTACTGCAATTGCCTGCCTAAGGGCTTTATGTTTAACCAAAGTTGAATAAAAGGCTGGTGAGGCCTGAGCATCAGTGGAAGTCCTTCCCCTTGAGTGGGGCTTGCCCGCCTGGCCCCCCAACATTTCCAAATTATCTCTTGTCTCTTTCATTTTTGTGCAGCTCCTCTTCCAGATCCTGAACCCTGAAGCACGCAGGATGTGGGGGAACACATACACAATAGATAAAAAGGATTATAAGAAAATAATACAAACAATTGTAGGCCAACACTTTGGGCAATCTGGAAGTAATGGATAAATTCCTAGCAACCTACAATCTTCCAAGACTGAATCAAGAGAAACAGAACATCTGAGAAGACCAATCAAAACAGTTATAATAATAATAAAAACCTCACAAAAAACAAAAGTCAGGACCAGATGGCATCATAGGCAAATTTTATCAAACATTCAAAGAAGAACTAACACCTATCTTTCTCAAAGTATTACAAAACTCCCAGAGGAGAGAAGCCTCCCAAGCTCATTTTATGAGGCCAGCATTATCTTGATCCCAAACCCAAAGATATCACCAAAAGAGAAAATTATAAGCCAATATTCTTGATAAACCTAAGTGCAAAAATTCTTTAAAAAATAGTAAACTGGACTTAGCAAAATATGAAAAAGATCATACACCATGATCAAGTGGAATTTATTCCTGGAATGCAAGATGGGGTCAGTATCCACAAACCAATTAATGTGATGCACCACATAAACAAAATGAAGGATAAAAAATTTACATGATCATATCAATAGATTCAGAAAAAGCATTTGGAAAAATCCATCATACACTCATGATTAAAAACGTTCAGCAAAGTTGGAATAGAAGGAACATACCTCACCACAATAAAGGCCACATGTGACAAACACACAGCTAACATCATAGTCAACAGTGAAAAGCAAAAAGCATTTTCCTTAAGATCAGGAACAAGACAAGGATGTGCTCTTTCACCACTTTCATTCAACACTAGAGGCCTGGTGCATGAATTCATGCACCGGTGAGGTCCCTCGGCCTGGCCTGTGCCCTCTCGCAATCCAGGACCCCTCAGGGGTTGTTGGACTGCTGGTTTCAGCCCAATCCCAGCAGGCCAGGCTGAGGGCCCCCACTGGTGCACAAATCTGTGCACCAGGCCTTTAATATGCATATAAGATCTTTGGTTAATCTCTTCCTGCCCTCCCCCTCCCCCCTTCCCTCTTAGATTCATCAGTCTTTTCCATGTTTCCATGCCTGTGCATTGAGCGTCTGCCCCCTGGTCGTCAGTGTGCATCATAGCTACCGGTCGAATGGTTGAATAGTTGCTTAGGCTTTTATATATATAGATAGTATTGACATCCTAGCCACAGCAATCAGACAAGAAAAAGAAATAAAGGGCAGCCGTGACAAGTTTGGGTCAGTGGATAGAGCGTCAGCCTACGGACTCAAGGGCCCCGACTTCGATTCCTGTCAAGGGCAGGTACCTTGGTTGCGGGCACATCCTCAGTGAGGGATGTGCAGGAAGTGGCTGATTGATGTTTCTCTCTCATC
>NW_005354503.1:424126-427058 GCF_000412655.1 Myotis brandtii | reverse complement strand
TTTTTGCCTGTGCCTGGCCCTAAAATTTCCCACAAGAACCTTGACTCACTCTCCCCTATATGCATGGTTGGAAGTGAAGGATTCTGAAATGATGGAGTTTACAAGATGGAAGCAGCCAGAGTACCTGAATTTCTACTTGAAGAAAATCTGCCCTGGGTGCCACCAAAGCCTGAATTGGACTGTGACACAAGCAATAAATTCTTATTGGGTTAATTCATTGAGATTTGGGGATTGTGTATTAGGCTGCCCTACCATTGAGCAAGTATGGATTGGGGAGGGTCAGGTAGCCATTTTCCCCACTGCTGATGGTGACCTCAAGCATAAATAGATCCCTTGAAGCCCAGAATAAAAGAAAGGAATTGGACTCCCTAGGCAGGTCTTAATCAGAGAGCAGGAGCAGAGCCTCTTCATGGCCTGCAGACTCCCTGGTGAGCTGTCAGGGGTGGGGGCTTGGGGAGCATGGACATTCTAGTGACCCTGTGTGGAGTGGAGTGAATGTTGCTGGTGTCTCCCTAAAGAATCTGCACCCTGATTTAGGCACTGATGCAGATAAGGAACAGTGGAAACAAGTTCACAAACAGGTGGTTGACAGTGCTTACGAGGTAATCAAACTGAAAGGCTATACATCCTGGGCCATTGGCCTATCTGTGGCAGATTTAGCAGAAAGTATGATGAAGAATCTTAGGCGGGTGCATCCAATTTCCACCAAGATTAAGGGTCTCTATGGAATAAAAGATGACATCTTCCTTAGTGTTCCTTGCATCTTGGGACAGAATGGAATCTCAGATGTTGTGAAGGTGACCCTGACACCTGAGGAAGAGGCCCGTTTGAAGAAGAGTGCAGATACACTGTGGGGGATCCAGAAAGAGCTGCAGTTTTAACGTCTTCTGATGTCATACCACCTCACTCTCTAGGCTACAGCAGGATTTTAGTTGGAGATTGTGCATGTTGTCCTTTTTATCTGATCTGTGACTAAGAACATCAGTTTCCTAAAGACAGAAATAGTAATGGTTTATAAAACCCAGCATCTGCATCCTGATGCTGGAGGGTCGTTATCTTTTGTAGTCCTAAACTGGTTAGTGTGAAATAGTTCTACCTCCTCAAAGGCACCACTGCCAATGTTGCTCACACTACAGTTGCCCTTCAGACTAGATGTGTGTTCACTGTGTGTTATATAACTTGTGGTTCCTTTTTCTATAATTAGTCACATTCTGGGATCCAATGTAAATCCAATATTGCATGTTTTGTGCATAACTGTTCTAAAGGCTCTTATTCTGTGTACTGTATTATCAGATTAGTGTACATTGCCATATAATGTAAAAAGAAAAATCTACATATAAATAATACAGCCAACTATCCAAGTGTCATACCAACTAAAATGCCAAGTAAACCTTGAACAGTGAAAAAAAAATATTTTAAAATATTGTATTTCCTTATATTTTCCTCCAGTACTTTTATAGTTTCATTTTTATGTTAAACAATTTGATTTATGTATAATTGATTTAACTATAAATAATGAAGTAGTAGTCCAGCTTGTTTTTCCTCAACTCTAGCCTCTGAAAGAACTTAAAATAGAAGGGGACTAGAGATTTTTACCTATCATTTGATATTTTTCTGGACTATTTCTTTTTTTTTAACCAAGCATATATACGTCTTTTATAATTTTAAAACTAATTTTTAAAATGATTTTCATCTTTTTTATCATCTAAATCTGAATATATCTGACCCTGGATTTTATACTCTCCTGGGATAGTTTTTTTTTTAAGTTTTCCATACCTCCTCTCACATTATGAATCTATTATTCCCTGAGTACTGTCGTTATCCCTCCTACTAACGTCAAAACTGATGAGATTTAGATGATAGAGGCCCATAACTGGGAACTCAAGTAGAGGAGAATGAGCACTGGAGCCAGAGTGTGGACAATGCCTAAATCAGGAGTGAGAGGTACATGCTATTTCTATGGACATGAAACAAAGATAGAGCTGGGACCTTTGGCCAGATACTTTATGGAGTGAGCCCAGAAGGCCAACTTCAGCATGGCTGATTGCTCAGAGGCTGTGTTAACTACAGAAGAAAGATGGGTCCAAGACGACTGAGAAGGTTCTCCATATGACACATAAACTCACCTCTTCTTGATGAAGCAAGCAGCCCCATAAGACTGTGAGTCATGGGAATGGGCACTGGGACTGCACTCAGTACCATTCGCTCTAGTTAAACACCAAACAACACCTGATCCAAGTTAGCAGAGTGGTTTAATATATGCGAAGTGCTCCAATCAGGACTGTTGCCATGGAAGAAAGCATTTAGCCCTATTGTCTTGTTCTTCTCAGAAGCTGTTGTTGGTGCAACCTAGTCTCAGGTCACAGAGCTGAGGAAATGAATCAAGAAACTGCTCAGGTCATGGTGTCACCAGGTGTGGCCTCCACATGCAGAACAACACTGGCAAGTTGTGGACCTGTACATGCAAATGCTCTGCCAGTAAATGCATTATTGACACCAAGGACCACACCATCCAGATGAGCATGGCTGAAGTTGACAAAGTGACAGGCAGGTTCAATGTCCAGTTTAAAACCTATGCTGTCTGTGGGACCTTTTGCAGAATGGGTGAGTCAGATGACTCCATTCTCTGAGTGGCCAAGGCCAACAGCATTATCTAACAGATGTGGAATATTTGTCATAAATAAATAGTAAAAAAGAAAAGAAATGGCTTTCACCACACTTTCAAATATGCCAGGAAGAATGCCCTACCTTAGACTACAGCCATCAGCAGTAGAGGGGACTGGGCAGGGACAACAGTTCACAGAACCAAACTCCACCAAGGAAAGGTAAACACAACACCATTAAGTCCCAAGGCTTTACATTTATTGGTAAAGCTCTTCATTGCTATTAACTAGAGGCCCAGTACATGAAATTCGTGCATGGGGAGGGGGGT
>NW_005354503.1:421521-423245 GCF_000412655.1 Myotis brandtii | reverse complement strand
GAGTGATAACCAGGTCTGGGGCAGGGGCGGGGGAGAGGCTGGGGAGGGGAAAAGTCACTCCCTTTAAGCCAGAACCCCATGCTTCTGCAGTTGACCACAGTTCCTCATGTGTTCTGGACTCTCTGTGCCACAGCAGGATTCCAGAATTTTTAGGGATATTTCTGGGTGCAGGCAGAACTGATGGTCTCTTCTTGCCTTTGGCTCAACCTGACCTCTAAGTCTGGCTTTTTTTCAAATATGATTTGGAGACAGTTAATCCAAATATCCTTAGCCTTCATTAATTCAACTCAACAATCAATATGGAACAAGTATGGTGTGGTCATGTTATCACACAGTGCCTTAGGTCTCAAATGTTTATGTGCCATTGGTAAATAGGTGCCATTGGTAAATAGGTGCCATTGGTAAATAGGTGCCATTGGTAAATAGGTGCCATTGGTAAATAGGTGCCATTGGTAAATAGGTGCCATTGGTAAATAGGTGCCATTGGTAAATAGGTGCCATTGGTAAATAGGTGCCATTGGTAAATAGGTGCCATTGGTAAATAGGTGCCATTGGTAAATAGGTGCCATTGGTAAATAGGTGCCATTAAAGTCTAAGAAAATCAAGATAGTTGGTACGCTGTGATGGGGAGGGAGACAGATCTGCAAGGGCACCTGAAAACTCTAATTAGTTGCAATAACTGTGGGCATTGGCACCTCTGTGTGAATATAACAGAGACTGGCTTGGCGCTCCAATCCCATTTCCTCACCTGCAGACATAGGAAGCCTCCCTGACAATTAAGTTGAAGCCATGTAATAATTTTTGCCTGTGCCTGGCCCTAAAATTTCCCACAAGAACCTTGACTCACTCTCCCCTATATGCATGGTTGGAAGTGAAGGATTCTGAAATGATGGAGTTTACAAGATGGAAGCAGCCAGAGTACCTGACTTTCTACTTGAAGAAAATCTGCCCATGGGTGCCACAAAGCCTGAATTGGACTGTGACACAAGCAATAAATTCTTATTGGGTTAATTCATTGAGATTTGGGGATTGTGTATTAGGCTGCCCTACCATTGAGCAAGTATGGATTGGGGAGGGTCAGGTAGCCATTTTCCCCACTGTTGATGGTGACCTCAAGCATAAATAGATCCCTTGAAGCCCAGAATAAAAGAAAGGAATTGGACTCCCTAGGCAGGTCTTAATCAGAGAGCAGGAGCAGAGCCTCTTCATGGCCTGCAGACTCCCTGGTGATTGTCACTGGGATGGCTTCTTCTTCCAGCAAAATCCCTCCTACTCACAGGGCTATGGCCTGCCCAGTTGACCTCACACGTGGATGGTGGCATCACTTGTCACCAACTTCAGGAGGAAGAACAGCTTTAGAGGAAAAGCAAATGCAGAGACTCAGACCCATAATAATACAATGGAAAGCTATTCACCAGGGTACTGTAGCTAGGGAGCCTATTTCCAGAGGTCATCCAAGATATGAATTAAGTAAATTTTTTTTAACTTTCCCTTACCCACCGCTGGACACCTGCCTGGTTGTTTCACTGTGGTGGTGTTGTTTACCAATGACATAATACTTTCTAAGCCTAAGGCGATGTGGGAACATTTAGCCATTATATAGTGATCACTCGAAAAACTTCTGTTGAAATTAATAGGTACAACTGAGAGAGCGTGGATCAGAGGCACACCCTTAGCGTCTCCAAATCAGATTTGAAAAGAAGCAGTGGCCATACTAATCCCAC
>NW_005354503.1:400614-420689 GCF_000412655.1 Myotis brandtii | reverse complement strand
TTTGCTATTTTTTACATAAATAAATCTTTATTGTTGAAAGTATTAGACATTTGCTATTAACTATAAATGAAAGCAATATGATGCCTGGATATGGTTAGATAATCAAATATTACAGAAAGATATAAAAAAATTTTTAAACCTGCCAATTTTATTTTCTAAAAGGCAGCCACAACTTTTTAAAAAATGTTATGTGCCACTCAGAAAACTATTGAGTGCATATATCATTATGCATATCTGTATTTTTTTATTTATGTAGGTTATTTTGCACATTAATTTCTGCACTTATTATAAAAAGTTTAGGTAGACCATAATCTAATTAACCAATTCCCTATTAATAAATATTAGGTAGTTTCCAAATAGGTTCTTTTGTTGTGTTTTAAGCTTTGCAATATAAATAATTCCAATATAAACATTCTAGTACATACATGTTGGCACATTTTTACAAGTACATCTATGAAGTGAATTTCTATGGCAGACAGGAAAAGACTTGTACTTGAGATTTCCCATCATACTGCCTTCTCCATGTGCTCCTCCCTGCTCCCACTGTGTAACAGCAGTTCTGTCTTACTTAATCATCAGGGTCAGTTAGTCCTGTCGGGATGGTGAATCTATTTCTTTGCTGTCCTTTGTCACAAGGAGCCCAAAATATCCAGATGGCAGCCAAAGCTTACAGTTCAATAAAATTCTTGCTTTTTCCCAAATGAAAGTGTTTTCTCTTTGGGAATGCTTTAAATTCACAGAACCCAGGGATATAGGGGTAGGGAAAAATTTCCCTGAAGTTGGTCACTGGGAGTGACATAGGGCCACCCCTGCTTCTACCCCTTGATTCCCAGAAGAAAGTGAGGATTCAAGATTCCGGGGTATCAACTCTGGTGGCCCATCTCATGTGTGGGGTCCCATTCTCTCCCACCGAGGGCCCTGTCCTGGGCATAGCAGACCTGCCTTAGGTGAGAGTTAGACCTTCAGTGGAGCTCCTCTGCTCACATGGTTAAGCCCTGAATCTGATTCTCAGCTTGCTCTGCCTCTGGCTGCAGGGGATAAGAGTTTACCGTATATGCCTCCAAGGAGGTCCTCAGCTTTGACTTAGCTTTTAATAACTGATTAATTACCCTCAGCTCTTTTCCAGAGCGTGAACACAGTTACTGTTTCTCCCATATTTCTCAAGTGCCTTGTAAGTAACGGTTGGTGCATTCCCTTCCACCAGGCCACCGTCGCAGTTCATAACCAGTGAACAATTGCACTGTCACCTTCTGTCAGTGCTCTGACTACCGGCAGTGGAGCCAGCCAGGTGGCCAGTAATCCAGCTCTAAAACCCTATCTCATCATGTGCTTTCTTAGAATAGTCCTGGTACCCACTGTCCCTGCTTGGGTTTCCCAGGAAGCAGACTCTGAGATGGAGACCAACATGCAAGAGGTTTATTAAAAAGTGCTGTTAGTATCAACACCTGTGAAAGGGAAGAGAGGGGAGCAGAGTTGGGCAGACAGTGAAGTTTAGCTGCAGTGTAGTCTCAGTGGAACTCCTCCGTCATCTCTGCAGGGAGGTCTGAAGATGGATGACCCCTCAGAGCTCTCCTGAGTTGGGGGAGAGGGCTGGGCTCTGTTCCACTCATTAATCAATCACTGGATGTGGGCTGCTGGGAAGGGGGCATGACCTGGGCATGGCAACCTTCTTCAGCTAAAGAAATCCGTGAAGGATTTGATTGTTGAGAGCTTTCTGCCAGCAGCACCCCAATAGCTGTGTAATAAATCCTCTAATCGTGAAGGGTGACCCGGGCAGCAAATATTAACAACCACCACATAACCTGCGCTCTGGAACTAGCCATACCTGTCCACTAACCCCTTGGGTACTCTTTGTCAACAGAAAAATGTACCTGGGGACTATGTGCTCTTTCCTCTGCTCATTCCCAGGAACAGGAACCCTGAGCGGCAGAGTGTTCCTGACATCAGAGAGCCTGTGCCCTCCCAGGTGGCAGAATACAGTACAATAATGCAATCATGTGGCTTTATCAGGAGACCTCGGTTCCCCACCAGATGGGCCTCTCCATAGGTCTGCTTGAGTATATGCACCGCATCGCAGCTGGCTTCCCCCAGAGCAGGTGGTCTGAAAGAGTGAGAAAGAGGAAGACTCAAACCCATTCAAGTCCTAACCTCTGACACCACAAACCATCCTTTCTACCCCATCCTAGGCTTTTAAAGCAAGTCACTATGTACATCCTACACTTAAAGGTGAAGCGAATTACGCTCCATCATTTGAAGGAAATAAAATAAAACCATTGTAGATATATTTTCAAACCACTACATATAGAGAAAGGTTATTTTCCAAATCAACAATGAGAAAGGGAATAGACTGGGGGAGTCAAATAAAAAAAGATTTCTGTTTTTCCTGTGTTTTTTTAATAGTAAAAGTGTAATCTTGTCATACTTTTGTAATTAAAAAATAGAAATATTATTGAAAATTGAAAATGTGGCAACCAGTGAACCTGAGTTAGAGCTAGACGCTCATCTAAGGAGCAGACTGTGACTTACTGCCCGTCTCTGTCATGGTTTTTCCTGCCTGTCCCCACCCAAGGGAATGAGGGGCACAATGATCATTGTTAAGAGCTTCTCAGAGGAGTCATCATTTTCCTAGCAATAAACAAGGAGTCAGATGACTGCACTTTATTGAGAAGCGAAAGGTTGGGGGAAAACATTAGACCCATTAGTCTGTTTCCTGCATCCCCATTCTTCATCCACAATTTTATTTAATACAGAAATCATCTTAATAACTTTGATGGCTTGATTACTGGCTCTGGCTGGGGTACAGGCATCCCAGGGAAAGTGTCCAAGTGGGTAGACTGAGGGATTCTACACCCTCATAGACCCCTCAATCCAGGCCCTTAGGCTCACTCCCTTTCCTGTATCCCACATAGACGTCCATTCTCCAACATGCAGGGCCCATCCCAGTATCTCCAAGCAGGTAGGGGAACTCTGTGGGGGGATATGTCAATGTCCCTTGGGGGAAACCACACAGCAGCTCCGTAGGGTCTACCCCGGGGCCTGATGGCCTTAATAGGAATCTTTTCTCTCCTGGGAGACACGAAGTCTCCACCCTTCCTGGGCCTTTGCTGACCCCTTCAGGTGAGGGAAGGAACACCAGCTATGTCCACACCAGCATAACCCTCCCATCTCCCCTGGCCCCTGCATCTCCCTTCCCTGACACTTTGCATCGGAAAGATGGCCAGAGTCTCCAAGCTTTGTGCTACATGAAGGAAACCTACCTGTCAGGGCAGCTACAGGAACAAACAGGACCTCCTCCTGCCTATAAGAGAGCACTTTGTAAATGTGGCCTATACCCTCATTGTACAAAGAAACATCCTGTGGCCCCCAAAGGCATTGCTAGAGGCACCTAAGGTGCAAGTCTAGTATTTGTCATTTGTGACTCCCTTTTGAAGAAAATCATACACTAGAGAACTCCCAGTTTGGAGACATTTTTGGGTTGGCCAAGGCTGCTTCCTAAAATTTGGCTTCCTGCTGGTGTGGGCCAGGGTTCAGACCTGAGACAACCACCCCAGAGGCTGTGGGCAATAAGAGCATCATTCTGACTCCATCTGCTGCCCCTGGGGGGCTACTTAAGAAACAAAGTTTCTCTCTGACACCATTATGCAGTACAACATACCCTATCCCCAGCCTCTCCACTCCTCTGAGAAGTCTCACCAAGACCAGGGTCATGTGTCAACAAAGCCCTAGGGTCATCCTCTTTTAGGAATGAGGCTCCATCTCAACAGCTTCCCTAGAAGTAGCTCTAAATATGGGCAATGGTGCCTGGCCGGAGTGGCTCAGTTGGTTGAGCGTTGTCCCATGCACCAGAAGGCCATGGTTCGATTCCTGGTCTGGCACATGCCTGGGTTGTGAACTCCATCCCCAGCCGATTGATATTTCTGTCTCTCTCTCTCTCCCTCTCCCTTATTCTGTCTAATCATTAAAAAATATATTTAAAATACATAAATGTGAGCAATGGTGTTTGCTTCCTACAGAGTAATTAGGTGGTGAAGATTTTCCCAACACTTCACTGGTCAGACTGGCAAAGACAGTGTTTTAATGGGGAATGTCATTAAAGATGAGTTAACAAAGGGCAGATTGAAGCTTATAAAATAGGGATTAGTGTTAGGCAAAATAGCAACATTTGTCTTAAAGGTTATCCTTTACCCGGTCACTAAGCCCACATGAGAATGAGCTTGAAATGTTTAGGCTGCTATACTGCAGATGTCTTATAGTTCTTCACAAGAAGTAACATAGTCATTGATTTCTGCACAGTAAGCTTTTTTGATAGAATTTAACCTGGAAGTTGTCCTCTCTTCCAGAGCCAGGACTAGGCCCTGGCTGAGTAGCTCAGTTGGTTAGAGTGTCATCCTGATACGCCAAGGTTGTAGGTTCAATCTCAGGTCAGGGCACGTACAAGAAGCTATCACTGAATCCATAAATAAGTGGAACAACAAACCTCTCTCTCTCTCTCTCTCTCTCTCTCTCTCATCAATCAATCAATCAATAAAAAGAGCCAGGTCTAGTTATAAATAGCTCAGTGCAGAGAAAAAAAGACGAGCCATTCTCAGACATTAAACAATATGAATTTTTGCAGAGTGAGCAATATACTATCTGAGACGGGCTCAGTAAAAGCCCCCCGAAGATATTTCCAATCTTAATTCCCGAACTTGTAAATGTTTCCTTTTATGGCAAAAGCATGCTGTGATTACATTAAGGATAGGAGATGGGAAGACTATCCTGGGCTATCTGAGTGGGCCCTAAATGTCATCACAAGTGGCCTTGTAAGAGGGAGGCAGGTAATGTGATGGTGGGAGTGGAGGCTGAAGTGATGCCCTTTGAAGGTGGAGGAAAGGGACACAAGCCAAGGAATACAGGTGTCACTAGAAGCTGAAAAATACAAGGAAATAGAGTCTCTTCTGAGAACATCCAAAAGGAACCAGCCCTACCAACACATTGACTTCAGCCCAGTGAGTCTGATTTTGGACTTCTACCTCCAGAACTGTAAGATAATAAATTTATATTGTTTTAAGTCACTAAATTTATGGTAATTTGTTCCAGCATCAAGAAACATATACTATCTTTAAGTCTATCATTGTGTGTGTGCTTTTTAAATCCTCACTGAGGATATGTTTTTATTGATGAGAGAGAGAGAGAGAGAGAGAGAGAGAGAGAGAGAGAGAGAGAGAGATCAATGTGAGGAGAAACATCCATTGGTTGATTGACATAGGCATCCTGACCTGGAATCGAACCCTCAACCTTTTGGTATATGGGACGACACTCCAACCAGCCAAGCCACCCGGCGAGGGCAATCATTGTGTGTTATTTTTTAGTGCACAATTTAATAATTTTGACATATGTATACATATTTCATATGATATTGAAATCATTACCACAATCAAGATAGTGAACATACTCATTACCTCTAAAAAGTAACTCATGCACCTCTGTAATCCCTCATCCCGGCACTCCCTGAGCCGCCCTTCCTCCCTTTCAGGCAACCACTGGTCTGTTTTCTGTCACTATAGATTAGTTGGTTTTATATATAGGGTGTTTCAAAAGCTTGTATACATACAATTTTTATAGATTCTATTATATTTTGAAAATGAAATCTATTTTAATAAACACTGTCTTTATAATTATTCAGTGTTTATACATTTTTGGGACACCCTATAGATATAATCAGACAGTATACACTCTTTTTTATCTGACTTCTTTCACTCAACCTAGTTATTTTGAGCTTCATCTATGTTGCGTGCATACCAATACAGTCCCCCAACCCCCATCTGTGGTTTTTCTTCCTGCAGTTTCAGTTACCCAAAGTCAATCACAGTCCAAAAATATTAAATGGAAAATTCCAGAAATAAACAATTCATAAGTTTTAAATTGTACACTATCATGCTACTCATAGCCTGATGAATTCTCTCCTTCCCTCTCAGGATGTAAATCACCTCTTTGTCCAGCATCTCATGCTGTATATGCTCCCTGCCCAGTACTCACTTGTAGCCATCTGGGCTATCAGATGGACTATGGCAGTATCACAGTGCTTGGGTTCAAGTAACCCTTATTTTACTTAGTATTTTTTGGCCCCAAAGTGCAAGAGTAATGATGCTAACAGTTCAGATATGCCAAATACAAGCTGCAAAGTGTTTCCTTTAAGTGAAAAGGTAAAAGTTCTCAACTTAATAGAAAAGAGATCGTATGTTGTAGTTGCTAAGACCAATGATAAGAATTAATCTTCTATCTGTGAAATTGTGAAGAAGGGAAAAGAAATTCAGGCTAGTTTTGCAGTTGCATCTCAAACTGCAAGTGCATCTCATCTTGTAGGCATTTTCTCATTTCACATCACAAGAAGAAGGGTGAGTACAGGACAATAAAATCTTTTGTGTGAGAGGGACCACATTCACATAACTTTTATTACGTTATTATTGTTAATCTCTTACTGTGCTTAATTTATAGATTAAACTTTATCATGAATATGTATAAGTAAAAACATAGTACATATAGGGTTTGGTATTATCCAGTTTCAGGAATCACTGGGGTCTTGGACCCTATTCCCTGTGAGCAATGGGGGACTACTGTAGTGAATTCCCTTTTGCCGCGAGGTAGTATTCCATCGCATAGATATACTACAATTGGTTTATACACTCACCTATGAGCAAACATTTGAGTTGTTTCCATTTGGGCTATGATAAATAAAGCTCCTACAAACATTCATATAAAAGTCTTCGTATGCTTTCAGTTTTCCTGGGTAAATACCTAAGAGTGGAATGGCTAGGTCATATGATAGGTGTGTGTTTTACTTTTCAAGAAATTGCCCAATTGCTTTCCAAAGTGGTTGTACCAGTTTACACTCCCAGAAGCAATAATAACTTGCTTTTACATTTTTCAGTGTATTTTACTGTTTCATTATGTAGAGCTCCTCTCCAACCCCTAAATACAGTAAATAAATGCAGTGTTACTTTAATGAAAAGCATGAATATAAACAATAGAGAGTAAAAGAGAACATGAAGATAAGCCTGAGGAGACTAAGATAGAAAGTAAAATGATAGTCAGAGGGAGAAAACTGGAGAAGAGAAAAGGGGTAGAGGAGAATAAGAGTGAAAAGAGAGGGAGAAATGTGGGAAAGTGGTATCAGACCCCGCTAGAAACAGAAGGCTCACGCATACCAGGCTCGTTGAGGTTTTTAAAAAGGGACTATTTCAAAGAGCTTATGAAACCAACAACGATTACTTCGGTGCCTTGGTTACTGTCTCTAGGCCTGAAGGGTCTCGGGATAGGGAGATTTGGGGCACCCGCAGAGAGTAGCAACAGGAGAGGGCCACCATTGGGATGGGATGGGATGAAACCATTCCTCCTAAACTGGGAGGGAGTGAGCTGCTGTGAGTAGCAACAGGAGAGGGCCACCATTGGGATGGGATGAAACCATTCCTCTTAAACTGGAAGGGAGTGAGCTGCTGAACTAAACACCTCCACCTCCCTCTGCACGCCCCCTCCCCCATCCATATCCATATCCTGTTTATGATGTTTTCCATCAGCCAAACTCAACCAAAAGCCAGAAGTCATCAGGGCATGTTGATGACATCTATATGGACCAGTCTCCCTGGTTGGGAGTGGATGGATGGAAAGGGGAGGGAGGGGCAAAAGAAGATACCCAGTACAAGAGCCAACAGAGGAAAGGGACCAAGAGCTAAGCTGTTTTCCCATCTGCCTTTATTAACGACATGAAAAGACTGAGAAAACAATATATAATGATTTAGGCACGGGACACGGGAAGACAGTGCTTTGCAATGTGCACAGCTATGCACCAAAATGTTGATTACAATTCATCCACTCAGTTTTGAGATCTATTTTGAAGGAGTTATTAACTTGGGCTTTAAAAACAAACAGAATAATTAATTCTAAAACGGCTGCTATTGCAGATCTCAGCTTGATTGTAACCTCATTAAAAAGGGAAAAAACTCTTCTAAATCATGAAACACAGCACCATGGATTTGTGTGAATATGAGCTAAAAGAGCAGGTATCTGCAGCAGGAAAGCTGAGTCTGAAGACCAGAGACACAAATATCTTTAAACCTTAGAGGAGACACAGAAATTTTAGTAGGTCGGGTCCTCTTGGCAGATGGTTATCTTCGCCTCTGGCAGATGTGAATTTTGTGGTTAATTATCTTCATTTTATTCATTTCAATGTGAGGACTGCTGGTGAAAGAACAAGATGATCAAGGGAAGAACTCAAGCATCTGTCAGATCTACTGGAAGAGTTGGCAACTCTCTCTGCATCCTTTTTTCATTATTTTTTAATCTCATAAAACCCTAAACTTCATCTCCCTTAAATTATATCTACATTTCATCTTTTATGGAATCTTTGGGGTGTTCATAAACAAGCCTTTCATAATAAAATATTTTTAAAATTCTTTCTTATTTCATGTGGGAAAACTGAGGTCTTTTTTCTCATTTATTTTAGTAAAAACTGAAGGCTTGAACATATCAGTGCCTGGTGTGGATGAATTCATCAGCCACTTTTTACAAAGTGGATGCCAACAGGAAACTGGGATGATTGGCAGCAATTTTGAAATCTGGATACACAGTCACGTTCTCTTTAATGACACTTTCTGGTGACTTGGGTTTTTGTTCTATTTGCTCAGAACCTCTGGAGGGGGAAGTTAAGAAAAGTCAAGCTTATATTGTAATTAATTGCTTCTTCTAGTTCCCGTAGTCCAAGAATCTAATGAGGTGATACCAATAGGACAAGCAGACTGCTATGGTTCCACACATTCTGATAGGTGGAAAGATAGTCAACAAAATTTTCTATTCATCTGCTCACAAATGTGAGCCCATCAGGGGTAGAGTTAAATATAAAGTCAGGAGTTTAATTCCACTTCTTTTACTCACTAGCTGTGTATGCTTAGGTAAAATCCACTCAGTTCCTGTGTCGGTTTCCTGTCGCTTTCCAACAGAAGGACCACGTGTGCCAAGAATAAGCCACCGGACAGTGGGCATAAGGTCATTCAACGGAAATAGCCCAAAACAGATTTGATGGTGTGAACAGGAAGTGTCACAAAATGCAGGTAAGGAACAGCCTAGGACAGCACAGCAGTGAACAGAAAAGGACAGAACGCAGCACAAAGAAGCAGAGCACAGAAGGCTCATACAGAACTGAGGCACAGGCTGAATCATCCCACCACACAGAGCCAGCAACCATCCCCACATTAGGTCCTCACCTTAGGAAATTAGCAGCAGGCATTTTGTAGGACATCTTTTTTTTTTTTTTTCTAATCTTCACCTGAGGATATTTTTTCCATGAATTTTTAGAGATAGTGGAAGGGAGAGAGGAAGGCAGGGAGAGAGAGAAAGAGAGAGAAACATCAATGTGAGAGAGACACATCAATTGGTTGCCTCCCGCATGCGTCTGACCCGGGCTGGGGATTGAACCTACAACTCAGGTAGGTGCCCTTGACTGGAAATTGAACCCACAATTCTTTGGTGCTCAGCCAATGCTCTAACCACTGAGAAACACTGGCCAGGGCATGTAGGACATCTTAGAGTCTCCTCAGGAATACAACTGACGAAGACTCTAGAATAGCAAACTTGGAGCAAGTTCATAAGCAAAGGCCCTATATTAGTCTGGGCCTAATACCACAGATTGAGGGGCTTTGACAACAAATTTATTTCTCACAGTTGTAAAGCCTGGAAGTCCAAGATCAGGGTGTTGGTAGGTCCAGTTTCTCCTGAGGCCTCTCTCCTTGGCTTCTCACTGTGTCCTCACATGGTTTTTCCTCTATGAATGCACACCTCTAGTGTCTCTTCCTCTTCTTGTAAGGACACAAGTCATATTGGATTAGGGCCCCACCCTTTTGACCTCCTATAACCTTAATTACCTCTTTCAAGGCCCTATCTCCAAATATAGTAGCATTGGGGGGTTGGGCTTCTACATATGAATTAAGTCTATAACAGGTCATGATAGCAGAGAGAGCTCTGTGCAGACTGACATATTAACAGGAATAATGAGACACACAAAGAACATGGAAAACACAACAGGGTCAAAAGTGTGGGTAGAAGGAAGAACGTATATGGCATATTTAATTTGTTTATTTATACACACACACCCACAGGCACACACAGACACACACATTCTGTTTCTATATTTTGGCTTTGTTTTGTTTCAATGTGATTTGGGATTATGCACCTTCTCACATAACTTTCCACTTTTTCCAAAACATTTTGCCTTACAGATGGTATATAGAGATATTTTTAGGTAGCAGTTAACAGAAAAAAGAAAGTCAAAGTGCTTTAATAAGTATTATAGTTTTCACCAAAATAAATGTTTTTTAAATTTTGATGAAATTAAATTAACTGGTCCTCATAATTATATAAATGTAGTCTCATTAAACCTGATAATGTCATTGATGAGATTTTTTGATCCCCAATAATTGGACCAACTACAAAGCAAACTAAGATTTTTCTGTTATTTTCATTCCCAAAGAAAAGAAAGGCGAATAAAAAAAGATAAAATCTTCTGGGTCACAGCAAGAACCCAGAGGACTATTCCACCTGTCTCTTTGCATGAATTTTACCTCAAACACATACATACAAAAACTACTTCAAATGAACCACTACCATTAACTCAAATCTGATCAATAAGGTCAGCAGAAGAAGGCCTGTCTCCATGCCATTAGAGAAAATACACCACCATTATTTAGGACACCTGTGGACAAAGGCATCTAAAATGTTCCCCCTTGAAAATAGTAGGAAAAGTAAATAGCATCCTTTTAGATTCTGTGAATGGGGGCAATGTGGCTGGAATTGATTATACAGGGTCTTACATAAAATCCTTGTGCTGCTTTAATTTAACTTTAAAGCTTTGTTACATCTGGTGGTCGAAATAATTAGAACACATGCATTATGAGATAAAACAGTACATTATCCCCTGCTCGCTGAAGTGGACTTCAATGCTGCTGGTCATAGAACAGAGTTTTCCTTCTCAGCTACAGCAATTATTTGTAATTTCCTGAGGATCCAAATAAGCAGCACGGTTGTTCTGTAAAGGGCCCAGGGAACACCAGCCAGCAGTCGCCTGATGCAGCTGGAACTCATGGGTGCAGGGTCAGCAGGGCCCCTGGCCTCCTGCAGAGAGGTGTGCTGGGCCAAATGAATGGACTATGCTGTGGAGACGACAGTAGAGTGCCTGCCCCTGTACACTTCCGTTTGTGAGATGCGCATAAAAGTGGCCTCACAGCCTTGACCGGTTTGGCTCAGTGGATAGAGCGTAGGCCTGCAGACCGAAAGGTCCCAGGTTCGATTCTGGTCAAGGGCATGTACCTTGGTTGTGGGCACATCCCCAGTAGGGGGTGTGCAGGAGGCAGCTGATCGATGTTTCTCTCTCATCGATGTTTCTAACTCTCTATTCCTCTCTCTTCCTCTCTGTAAAAAATCAATAAAATATATTTGTTTTTAAAAAGTGGCCTCACATGGAAGAATACATGTTTTAGCTATGCACACCAGTTGTAAAAAATCAATAAAATATATATATATTTTTAAAGTGGCCTCACATGGAGGAATACACGTTTTAGCTATGCACACCAGTCCCAGTCTTTGGGGCCTACTATTTAGGGGAATTCTCTGCGATGCTACAGCTCCCAGACCTTGGAGAACTGGGAGCCCTCAGTCCCACGGGCCATTGAATCTGAGAGCTGGCTCATTGTCAGGCAACTTAGAGAGAGGCCCTGGGTCAGGGTCCGGGTCATGTACCAGACAGCCCTGCTTGTCTCCACAACATACAGCAGGATACAGCTGTGTACATGCATACACACAACATGCTAGTACACAGAGTACAGTTGTGTACATATACATACACAACATACAGTTGTATGTAACAGTAGACAGTTATGTGGGGTTTTTGTAATTAATATATTTTAATTTTTAGAGGGGTTTTAGGTTCTGGGTAACAATGATGTGTCAATGTAGGTTCAGCAATTGTAACCACTGTGCCTTTCAGGTGGAGGATGATAGGGGTCATGTACCAGACAGCCCTGCTTGTCTCCACAACATACAGCAGGATACAGTTGTGTACATGCACACACACAACATGCTAGTACACAGTGTACAATTGTGTACATATACATACACAACATACAGTTGTATATAACAGTAGACAGTTATGTGGGGTTTTGTAATTAATATATTTTAATTTTTAAGGGGTTTTAGGTTCTGGGTAACAATGATGTGTCAATGTAGGTTCAGCAATTGTAACAAATGTGCCTGCCTTTCGGTGGAGGATGATAACAAAGGGAAGGGGGGCCGCGCATGTGTGCAGGCAGGGGTTATACGGGAAATCTCAGTAACTTCCACTCGGTTGTGTATTTTTAATGTTTAAATGTAAACACATTTGCTTATACTTGCCTTGTTACGCATGTCCCATCACTGAGATGATCTAAAATACATCGGTGGAAACTGTACAGTGATTTCTTTCATCCCACCTTGAAACTGTTGGTCCCCTGGAAGACTCAAGAGAGCTGATCAGAAGTGTTGACAATGGCCCCCTTGCTTTCAGACAAAATGTTGAGAGGAAAACATCACTTACATCCACTGAACACTTCATACTGTGCTGTTGTCCTAAACTTCAGCAAATTGGCTATTCCCCCTGTATTTCTTTAATTTTTAATAGCTTTGCCATCACCCGAGCTAGAAATCATAAAGTCATCTTTGCTTTATCTTCTAATCCATCACTCCCTGAATTCCAGCCTGTCAAAATTCGCTGATGCTACTTCACAAGTCTCAAATGTCATGTTACCTACTCTCCATGCCCTACCACTACCTTCATTCACACCCTCAGCATTCCCACCTGGGCTATTGCAACAGCCTGCCTCACACCTATCTGTGCACCATAGCCACCAGTTGTGTCTGTCATTCCTTTACCAAATGTTGATTTCTTACTGTGAATAAAATTGTGTCTCACTAAAAACACAAGATACCTCCCCTGCTCTCAAGGATCTCACATCTAAAAAGCAAATTCCTTTTTGTCACTCACCTACCTGAAATTTTTCAGGGGATCCCCATTGCTTGTAGGATGAAATAAAAACTTATTAGCATCGCACAATTTGCATTATTCATACCCTTGGGATCTGCTCCCCATCACACTGCTCTGTCTCCTCTCTCACCCTTTTCCACGTGCACCCAGGCTGCAGCCACCTGGAGGCTGCGCACCTTTCTAAGACTCACACAAACTGCCTGGCTGGTTTGGCTCAGTGGATAGAGCGTCGGCCTGTGGACCAAAGGGTCCCAGGTTCGATTCTGGTCAAGGGCACATGCCTGGGTTGCACGCTCGGTCCAACGTGCAGAAGGCAGTCAATCAATGATTCCCTCTCATCATTGATGTTTCTATCTCTCTCTTCCTCTCCCTTCCTCTCTGAAATCAATAAAAATATATTTTTTTAAAAAAGACTCACACAAACCACATCCTTTACCTGCAATGCCCTCTCTCTAGGAAACTCTTGGAATTTTCTTCAAAATAAGAGCCCTGTCTTCCCTCCCCAGGCCCAATAGATTTCTCCTTCCTCTGGGCACCCCAGCACTTCCTATGTAGCTGTGTGATTTCCTTGGATGTCTGTCTCCCCAGAGGACTGTGAGCCCAGAAGGCAAGGGCCAAAGTACCTTGTTAGGGATAGGCAGGCAACTTCATTTATTCAGTGCCTGCTCTCTCTGAGAGCCTTACTGACATCCTATTCGACCCTCCCAGCAATCGCAGGTGACATTGGAGTGTGGAAGGAAAGGCAGAACACAACAAGTCGGGGTTTTCCCAGAGACAACCAGTTGGGTCCCTGCCTAAGGTCCCCACAGGACATTACTTCGGAGAAGTCCCTGTGGCTGAACGTCTGCCTGCGGGTTTAGGGCTCAGAAACCTGGTTCTACCAGTGCAGAGAGTTCTGCCAGTTCTATGGTCTCTCAAGGGCGGCAGCAGCCCGAGCAGGCTCCCACAGTGTAACGTGCATAAGCCAGAATGCCAAGTCGGAAATATTCCAGAAACACCACCGACGTTTGTACAGGTCATACTATACACGCCAGGTGCTGAATGCTCTTACATGATTCCTCACAAGTGTGAGGCAGGTGCTATGAATATCCCCATTTTTCAGATGAAAATACTGAGGCACAGGAAGGTCAAGTAACCTGCCTAAGGTCACCAGCTAGGAAGTGGCAGAGCCAGAACTTGAATCTGGTTCCAAAGTGAGTGCTTCTAACTGTTTTGGTAACCAGTGAGAAATAACTTCCAAAGGGACCTGCTATCCTCATCTTCTGATGGCAAGTTTTATTCCTGTGGGGCAGGCCATGTGGGAGGCCAAATAGTGCCAGGAGAGGGTTCCTTGGTGTGCATGTTACTATGATTCAAATGTTTGCTGGGGTCAGAGCAGCCCAATGCATTCCTTTCCGCAAACATACTACACCTGTCCCCGCACCCTCCCCTGAGCAGTGAGCATAGACCAGTATGGACACCCGCCACTCCTCCCTTGGGGGGTCTATGGTTTCTCAGTTCTTGTTCTGATGAACAAGTTAATATTTTCATTCAAATTTCAGCCCATCTGAAGTGGCCTGAGAGCCATTCTGCCTCTTTAAAGTAGCATGGCACGTCTCTGCTTTGATCTGTTTTATGTTGATTTTATAGTTTACAGCTCAGAGAGCACTTACTCCCCCGCCCCCCATTTCCAAGTTTTGCAGGTAGTCTCACTGTTGCCTCCTCATTCGACCTCCAGATAATACTACCTATATTTGAGGATGACCAAACAGAGATTAAGGTCACAGAGCTAGTCCCCAAAGCAGGACTTGAACCTAGGCCTCTGACTGCTCCTCCTGTTCTTCCCTTCTCTCAAGGGCGGCAGCAGCCCGAGCAGGCTCCCACAGTGTAACGTGCATAAGCCAGAATGCCAAGTCGGAAATATTCCAGAAACACCACCGACGTTTGTACAGGTCATACTATACACGCCAGGTGCTGAATGCTCTTACATGATTCCTCACAAGTGTGAGGCAGGTGCTATGAATATCCCCATTTTTCAGATGAAAATACTGAGGCACAGGAAGGTCAAGTAACCTGCCTAAGGTCACCAGCTAGGAAGTGGCAGAGCCAGAACTTGAATCTGGTTCCAAAGTGAGTGCTTCTAACTGTTTTGGTAACCAGTGAGAAATAACTTCCAAAGGGACCTGCTATCCTCATCTTCTGATGGCAAGTTTTATTCCTGTGGGGCAGGCCATGTGGGAGGCCAAATAGTGCCAGGAGAGGGTTCCTTGGTGTGCATGTTACTATGATTCAAATGTTTGCTGGGGTCAGAGCAGCCCAATGCATTCCTTTCCGCAAACATACTACACCTGTCCCCGCACCCTCCCCTGAGCAGTGAGCATAGACCAGTATGGACACCCGCCACTCCTCCCTTGGGGGGTCTATGGTTTCTCAGTTCTTGTTCTGATGAACAAGTTAATATTTTCATTCAAATTTCAGCCCATCTGAAGTGGCCTGAGAGCCATTCTGCCTCTTTAAAGTAGCATGGCACGTCTCTGCTTTGATCTGTTTTATGTTGATTTTATAGTTTACAGCTCAGAGAGCACTTACTCCCCCCGCCCCCCATTTCCAAGTTTTGCAGGTAGCCTCACTGTTGCCTCCTCATTCGACCTCCAGATAATATTACCTATATTTGAGGATGACCAAACAGAGATTAAGGTCACAGAGCTAGTCCCCAAAGCAGGACTTGAACCTAGGCCTCTGACTGCTCCTCCTGTTCTTCCCTTACCAATGATTAAGGAGAAGAAGCAGTGAGGACCTGCAGCTATCCCAGCACCGCTGGCCCCAGATCCTTGGCCCAGCCTGGTGTGTCTGCTTCCTTCCCACCCCAGCAGCCACCGGTTCTAAGCCTCCCTGGTATCTTCACTTTATGCACCAGAGGGTCGGGCCAGAGCAGCTCCCCACCCCACACCACACCTCGGTTTCTAGGCGCCACACCACAGCAGTGGTCCTGTCCTCACTTGCCGCTCCACCCCATGGCACCCGCGACACACACTTGCCCTCTGTGGTCTTTGCCACTGTCTCTGTTCATCTTTTGCTTTGCAGCTTTCTTCTCCCTTGTTCCTCAACCCCAGGATTCAGCCTGGTCTCTGCCACTTCAATCAGACTCCCAGGAGGGCCCATGCCCACCCGTTGCCCTCTCTCTAGCCTCAGTGTGGTCTCCACTCCCCACCCTTGCAATTACTTAGCACACTGACTACATTTTCTGGGTTTTCCAAGATCACACTGATTTGGACTCCTCTGTCGCATAATCAGACCATTTGGCCCAATTTTTGGATCAGAAATATAGTCAATGTAGATACATATGCCTGGGTATCATTTTTTATCATTGGTGCCACATGAACAAGAAACAACATTCAAACGGCATCAGAGTATAGAGTAAAAATTAAGTCTCTTCTTAGCCCGGCTCCCCAGGCCCACAGGCTCCCAGACATGGCACCTCTGAGCTGTTTCTTATCCTTCCAGACAGAGGCCATGAATCCCTGACCCAGGGGATGGGCAATTTCTTTATGATTTATAAATTCAAAACTCATTCAAAGAAAGAAATAAGAAAAATTAACCTCTCAGAGGTTAATTTCTATCAGTAAAATAGAAAGTCAGTCCCCCCACCCTAAATGAACGCATGTGATTTCTCTAAATTGGATTTCGATTTTTAACTACATGTGCACGTTTTTCATTGTTTAATCATGGTTATAAAAAAGTTTAGTTCTACTTTCATTGCTAGTTTCATACACACCTTTCATTGTCATTATTTTTAATAGCTGCACAATATTTGTATGTGCTAAAACCCAGATGGAGTTGGGGGGTTATTTCAAGTTTCCATAATTATAAATAATATCAGTTAACCATCTATAACTTTTTCTTCTCTGTATTATTGCTTTAGGATAAGTTCCTGGAGTGGTATATTGAGTCTACTAGGAGATGGTTCGCCTCACATTTAGCCAAATAACTCTGTTTGAAAGGTGACAGCAGTTTGCAATGCCTTATACAGCTGTAAGCACACATCTCTAATTTCATCAAATACAGCAATTATACTTATCAACGAAAATGCTTCCTCATACTGTTCTCACTTATGCATTTCTATAAAAGGTAACTCAGGTCAGTGGCATCTGTTTAGGTTTAAGTGTTTAATGCAGACTCTGCTAGAAGCAGTCCTCAGAGCCTGTTGGAATAAGGTGGGTGACTGCTGGATTTCTAGGACTCTGAAGAGCTATGGGTCTTTGTCACATTCCACATGAAGGACAATTTGGCCAGGTCAAGAATAAACAGACACATTCTCTCTCGCTCCCATCCTTGGTGATATTGCCCTGGCCGGTGTGGCTCAGTTGGTTGGGCATCCTGTGCAACGAAGGGTTGCCAGTCGATTCCCGATCAGGGCACATGCCCAGGTTTGAGGCTTACGGGAGGCAGCCTATTGGTGTTTCCTTCACTTCAATGTTTCTCTCCCTCTTCCTTCCTCTCTCTCTGAAAATCAATTTTTTTAAAAAAGTGATCTTCTCTTTTCACCTATTATTGCAGATGCATTTTCCTTATTGTTTTAAATGTATATGAGACTCTCCCAGTTTGGAGAGCAAGCCCTGCACTTAACTTGGGCTCTTCACTTACCAGCTATGTCCCTTGGGCAAATCACTTAACGTCTCGGAGGTTAATTTCTATCAGTAAAATAGAAAAATTAAAATATCAGTCCACCTCACATAGTTATGGGGGGGGGGATCAAGGGAAAAGGTGTAAGAGTGTGAGAACTGTATTGCAAATAGCAAGTTATTCCTCAAATGTTCATAAGTATCCTATCAGACCATCTGAGTCTTCTCTGTTTTCAGTCTAACCTCTTATTGATTCTAGAAAAATGTATTCCTGCATCTTTAATTATTGATTGAGTGCCTTTTATTTTGGTTGCTTATTCAGGAAGTCTAACCATTCAGAAATTGAAATGCTAAATTCTATTCCCCGGATCTGCCTCCTGAATGTTCCATTTCCCGATTTTGTTTCTTAAAATTTTGGATATATTGCCCAAGTTGTTGTGGTTTTTTTGTTTTATTTTTTAATGATTTAAGTGCCATTTCTACCTGTGCAACTAAAACATGAACATTTTCAGTTCATGTTTTGCAGTGATTATTACCTTCATTCTTTTTTGTTCTGACCTTCTCTCACTTGAGAGGATACAGTGTCCACTTCATTTCTTTGAAAAGAGGCTCCAACCACTCTCTGAATTCTGTGTGGTCCCTGAATCTGCTCTTTTTCAGGATTAATTAAAGTTTACTGTGCTCTTTGCTCTTTTGGGGGGGGTGATGAAGATTCTTCAGGGAGCCCACATCAATTTTTCAAGTTGAATGCATTCTCCCTTAGGTTACCTTAGTGCCGAAAATTCTTTAGTGAAATGTCTGATTGATTTTAATAGCATTTGTAATTAGGAGTTTGATTGGGTTTCTAGTCATTCCGCCATCTTCCCGGATAGTTTTCCTACTCTGTCAGTTCTTTCTAACCTCTGTTTCAATAGAGTCTAGAAAGAATCCAAAGACCAAAGATGGGATTAGAACCAGAGAACCAAACATTTTCAATAGTAAACTGAAAAATGCCTTCTTGTGTTTTTTGCAGCTTTTAAGGTTCAGGCTAGGCCTAAGATAGGGGGAGGAAGGATGGAATACTGAAATAAAATCTTATCAGAAACCCCTTAATAACTCTATTTATTAACTGCATTCCCAAAGTTTCTGAACCTTCCAGGCATCTTGCAAGTAATAAAGGCTACCTTGGTTTCCTTAGCTATAAATGATGGGGATGCTAAATTATTTCCAAGGTCTTTCCCCAGCTCTGAATTTCTACATTAATCTTTAAACTGCAGGGATGAATTGATGCGACCAGAATGTCCCCACTTCCTGCCACCGCACCTTCAAAATGCATACGTATGTTCTCTCTCTCTCTCTCTCTCTCTCTCTCTCTTGATTTCCCCATCTACAAATTTTTGAAATCGACTCTTATTAAATGTAAAATGAACCAGTGAAGGGGAAAAAGAGAGAACTGAATAGGAAATGCCTCCCTCTGGGATCAGTGCAGCCTCTACTTCCCAGATATGCTCCAACACATGAGGTACCTAAGAGGAGACCCCACCGGCAGCCAAGGCATGGTTGGGACACTATGTCTCAGCTTAGTCTGGACTCTGGGGAGGTTGTGGGGAGGAATAGAGGGGGCGTGGGCAGAGGAGGGGGTGGGCTGTTTGTGGCCATCTGGTGGACACGCTGTAGAATTGCAGCCTTCTCTGCATGGGAAAAGGCACCTGAGCCCATCTGGAATGGCAGCCTCAGATGGTTCCACCAGTGACATGAAACCCTAACCAAGGAGAAACCAAGATGGTGGCATAGGTAAACACCTGAAATTGCTGCCTCACACAACCACTTCAAAAATACAGCTAAAAGACAAAACAGACATCATCCAGAACCACAGGAAGGCTGGCTGAGTGGAAATTCTACAACTAGAAGGAAAGAGAAAAGCACACTGAGACTCAGAGGAGGTGCGGAAGTAAAGTGCAGAGGTATGGAGGCTCAAGCGTGCGCGGAAAGGGGCTGGCAACAGAGGACGCCGGAGTCTTTTGCAATCGGGAGGGAGGCACAAGCTCCCGACGGCCCTGACTCCAGTTCCTGGCGAGTCTCTGGGGACCCAGACTCATATGGGGAGAAACTGGACTGTCTGGCAGCAGGCGGAACTCGAGGGCAGCTTTCTCTCAGATGTGCTTGCAGAGATTACCGTGGGACACTGAGGCCCGGGGCCTCTTAGGGCAGGACTGAGGATCAGCCATAGCTATTTGCTCCGCCATGTTGATTACCTGAAACCCAGCCCCACCCAAGCTGTGTGCAGAGGCTTTTGCATATGAATGCCCTGGCCCTTTGAGATCTAAAATTACCTAACAAACTGCAGCTAGGTCAGAAAGACCCAGAACATCCAAAAGAAGGCCCAAGGCCCCACAGCAGCTTGCATTGCTCCACAGCTGGGCCTCATCTGGGCACCTCCAAACCCCAAA
>NW_005354503.1:395103-398693 GCF_000412655.1 Myotis brandtii | reverse complement strand
GCAACTAGTGGCAGAGGAGTGAGGGATGGAATTGTTTTGACAGGCTGTGAATGGGAGGGTTGTGGCTACTTTAAATTATTGATCAGCCAATATTTCATGCATATCTCTACATCTATTCATTTATGCAAGCAACAAATATCCGTTAGTTCATACTGTACCAGTCATTGCCTGTTTGCTCTTAGGTCTCTTCCCCAACCTTCTCCTATGAACTCAGTTTCCTGTTTATCCTTGCTACTATCTCCCAACTACAATGGCCAAGGGGAGGCATTAGCAAGATATTGGTTTGGGAAGTAAGGAGAAGCCAGGTTATTTTCTCCGTCCCTCTCTCTGTTTTGAGCATCATTTTTCTGTGTGGTTCTAGCTCCCAATTAGACAGCCCCTCCCCCCAGCGTCCTTGGCAGGCCCAGCCATGGTATACCCTCAACCTCTGATTCTGGTGACACCATCCCTTTCCTGTGTCTTTGGGCCCTTGTGGTGGCAGGAGCTTCCTGCTGTCACTCATATCTGGTTATTCCATCATCCCATTCAGCTTTTTACCTCTTACCACTTCCTGTGTAATCAATTCCCTGTTTTAAATTCCCTCTTTGAAATGCCCAGGAGGGTTTCGTTGTACATGTTGATAAGAATACGGCAGTGGACAAGACAAGCTCAGGCCCTGATCCCACAAAGCTCACAGTCTATTGAGAAAAACAAATATTAAATAACCAATCTTTAGTACAATAAGTATTTCAAAGGAAAGTACATAAGAACATAGAGCAGAGAGATCTAACCTAGAATAAGAATAAATTTTGTTTTTCCATGGGTAACACTAGAAATTCTAAGGAAGTGGGTCTTTACACAGAGACACAGCCCCACAAACTAGGGTTGCAATTCAGCAAGTTTTCATGCTACTGCTCATCCTCCCTGAGTCCAGCAGGGGAGAAAGGAAGGGACGCTAGAGAAGGGGAAGTTAAGGGTTTCAAGCAGGATTCAGTGCGTGGTAGTGGCAGAGAAGAAAGGGTGGAGTTATTTTGGCAGCCTGCTGGTCCAGTCAGGGGAGAAACCAGAATCTTGGAGGAATGTATTATCTCCCTGGCAACCTCTAAAACACAGGTGTCAGGCAATGCGTAGGCCAAGCCTGACTCAGAGAAAATGCTTTCCTAAACATTTAAGCTCCAACATTACAGTATTTCCCAGGTCTCTTCCCAGCCCAGCACCATATGGGGAGTAAGGAAGCGAGAGTCCCTAGGCTACTGTGCTGCTTTGTCCCAACAGGTTTCCGTTCTTGTCTTGATGAGCTCAAGGCACTGCACCCTTATCTTCTCTATCTACTTCTCAAAACTGACAAATTCCAGACTTACTCAACACCTTGACTCCTCTTACCAAATCATAAAATCTCTAAATTTATGTATCAGATGGGGCAGGCATACTTTCTTCACCTTTGCCATTTAAATCACTGTTTACAAGATCTAGGTTAATATAAGACCTTTGTATGTCTAACAACTTTATAACTCACCATGCTACCACCCATAGGGCGCTAGTCTCTCCTTTGAACTCTCCAAGTAAACACTGTCAAAGCTCATGATGCAAGAAGTCGTTATGGATCAGTTGTGGCAGGCTGTGAAAAGGAGGTGCTCAGGTATTGCTGGAGAGCCGTGGACCAGGGTCTGGAGCAGTCCTTCTCAATCTCTAGGTGTATGCCAGCCTTGGGGAAACTGAGAAAATACTCATTCAAATAATATTCTGTAGACCTTAATTCTCTCCAGGAACTCCTGTTAAGAAAAACTGGCCCACCCTAGCTGGTTTTGCTCAGTGGATAGAGCATAGGCCTGCGAACTGAAAGGTCCCAGGTTTGATTCCAGTCAAGGGCACATGCCCGTGTTGTGGGCTCGATCCCCAGTGGGTGACTTGCAGGAGGCAGCCAATCCATGATTCTCTCTCATCGTGGATGTTTCTGTCTCTCTCTCTCTCCCTCTTCCTTCCTCTCTGAAATCAATAAAAATACAAAGGAAAAAAAAGAAAGAAAAACTGGCCCATAGCAGAAGTAGTTCCAGTAATACTTTTGTCACTCTCTTGAACCTGTTTAGTTCAAAGAACCACACACAAACTATTATACTTACACAAGCATTAGCACAAGGTGGGGGGAAATGTTTATTTCAAGAATATGGGTATAAAGGCAAAGTGAAGAACATGGAAAAGCAACCAGAGGAGTCCCAAGAATCTACACCAGGTCTCCTGATGGTCTTTTCCCTTCCTTCTGCATGTTTGAAACTAGCAGATGCTTATCGATTTAACAAGGTACATCAGACCCATTCAACTCACCGACCCCATGCAATTTTAATATAAGATGATCAGAGAAATTAAGCCTATTTTTATCTAAGCACCATCAGCTTTGCAGGATCCATTTTCTAGACATAACTTCACATAAAACCCTATTCTCATTCACCCCCACTGAGCCCTAAGGTAAGGCTGCGGACAGAGAGGTGTGAAGGACTGGGACTAAATCCCATGGAATGAGGAGTGGGTGGGGCAAAGGAGGGAAGATTTATTTATCTACCCAGTGCCTCCAGAGTCCTGCCAACTGGGGCAGGATTGAGCCTCACTGTGGGGAGATGTAATGGAAAGGTGGGAAGGAGGTGGGTAGTAGATAATTTAGCAGTTTTTAGCAGTTGTCTTCTAGGTGTTCCTTTTTTTTTTAATCTTTGTTGGTGAAAGTATTACCTATGTCCCCTTTTCCCCCATTGACCTCTCCCAGCCCACCTCTACCCTCAGCCCCTAACTTCTAGGTGTTTCTTGACATGTCTTATCTCCTCAGCTCAATTGTAAATTCTTTGAGCGCAAAGACTAGGTTTATGTTGTAAATCTTTAATCTCCGAGTATTTAGCACAGTGCTTCTCCTCAGATGCTTAATCAGCATACTGTTGACTAATTAGAATCTGCTTTAGGGGGGAAATGGCATATCCTTACAACAATTACAGAATAAAGTGTATGTGAAAGTACTATATGAATATAATAAAGTGTAAAATAGTTAATGCTTATACATTATGAGCCAAGGATCTCCCCACAGCCTAACCCACCATGCTTCCCCGGGGCCACTCCACCCCGCCCTGTCAGAGAGAGAGAATCCAGAGTGAGGGAGCCTCTCACCATTGCTAGGATAGAGCAAGCTTCCCCTGGAGACACCTAACTTTCCAGCAACAACAAGACAGAAACTGGGGACAACACTGACCCCCTATCTACCTTCCACCCCTGCTCTGCTCCCTAGAATCAAAGGTTTCTCTTACCCCACCCCCATGAGGACACCCCCTCTATTGCTGAACTCTACAGTCTCGCCAACAGTTAAAGCTTGCTACTCCGTCAGGAATCCGCTTGTGCTGCCTACTCTCAGGGTTCCAGCTCAGCCTCAGGATCTTCCCTGATGCGCTCCTGGCACTCCTCTGTGGTCCATAGGCATGAGATCTGACTGCCCATTTCAGGCTGGGCCTCACAGGGTCCTGACCCCTGGTGTGGCCCTCAGACTGCTCAGCCAGAAACATGGGGGAGTCAACATTTCAGAGGGAGCATGGTACTGACTCTCACAACCAAACTCAACATGAAATTGACATAGTCTC
>NW_005354503.1:390978-394970 GCF_000412655.1 Myotis brandtii | reverse complement strand
CTTCCTTTTCTCTTAATCATTCCACCAGATTTTCAACTTTTATTTTTCTTTTCTAAATATGGAGCCAATCTTACATCATGTCCTGACCAATAAGGATCTTCAACTTACACCTTAATGGCAGGGCCCCCAAGGCCTCCCTAGGAAGATGGGCGTCTTGCCCTCTCCTTGGCACTGCCTTCCAGATTTCATCACCACTGTACTTTGGGAATTGGTGCTCTCTGCCCTCCATGCATGGCCTCCAGTGGATTCTGATAGCCAGGCGTGCCCTGGGATCCCCACAGCTTTGACTGACAGAGACCTGCCTGGCCTTTGCTAGGTCTCATTGGTCGTTAGTGAGTATGCAGCGTATTCTCTTGCTTTAACTGCACTGTCTTTGGGGTTAAATGAAGAGCAATTCGGAAGACCCCACCTCCCTCCCTCTAAGCCAGGCCTAAGGCCAAGCTCTGGGATGATGACCCTGCCTGTGGGCAGTCATACCCTCTGGCTTTTCTGCAAGGCAAACTTGGTCTTCCTGTTATGTTAGTCTGCAAAAAATTAACACTCAACCACTGTGACCTTTATACCACATTTATCAATCTTGGCAAAAGGAAATCTGAACTCTGAAAGCTATTTGGCAGGCTTGTAAGTTATATAAATATCTAACCACTATGCTGTACACCTGAACTAATAAAAATACTGAATGTCAACTGTAGTTGAAAACATTTTTAAATTTTTTTTTTAAATAATAACTTCTTGGTGCCCCTCTGAGTTGTGGGGGTGGGGGGGGTGAGGGTAGGAGAGAGAAAGAAAGCCAGCTAGCTATTTGGCAGGCTTGACTGCCCAAAGAATTTCAAAGAACAGTCTAGCCAATTGTGTCAAAGCTGATGGGGTTCTCTAGACCTATGAATACACATTTTTATTCAATATATTTTAAGTCACTGTAAAAAAAAAGGCAATAACACTTGGAATCTGATCTGCAGTTCTGATTCTGGGGCATCCAGGAAACAGCCCAGCTCACCAAACTACAAGTTTATGATGTGGTATATGAGACAGCAGCTTTCAAACTTTTTGGCTCCACAGTAAGAAATGCATGTTAAATGGCAACACAATATACAAACACACATGCGCATACACACACATACCTACATAACTGAAACACATTTCTTGGAACAATATTGGTTTATAGAAAGATGCATGTGAAAGTGGTTTATTGGGAAATATTTCCAGGGAAAAGAATTAGAGGCGTGAGGAAGCTGGACCAGGAAGGGGCCCAGTAAGGCTGTAATATCAAGCTAAGTCACATAGAGAGTAATTTTGACTCATTCCCACAGAGGGCTTGGGGGCATTGTAGGTCACACCTCAAAACCATCCCAAAGAAAGGGCAAAAAGCTGGGGTATGTCTATCCCTGTACCTATTAGTTGTTGATTATGGGCTTCGGAGGGAGGGAAGGGACAGATTCCCAGGCCCCTCTGGCTCTCCTGCACTTTCCTACAACATGCTGGTTTTGAGAAAAGAACACAGACTGGTGTGCACAGAGAAGGTCAAGGGACTCCACTGGACAAGAGCAGAGCAGGGACATCACCTTGGACTGTGATGTTTTCTATTCTGGTGTTTGTTTGTTTGCTGTCTTGGATTTGAATCTCCGTGTAGTCACTTATAAGCTGTTACTTAACCTGCTTGAGACTTTTCTGCATTCCTAAAATGGGAATAATATCAACTTTGTTCATTGTCGTGGAAATCAGAATTGACAGAGCAAATAGGAGGTGCTCAACTTGTAGCTATTCTGATTAATAAATGCATGCTCAAAATGCCTCAAAAGAGTAATACAATAATTTCTGTTTGCTCTTGACTATATTCAAGACATGACTCTATGCCAGCCGTGGGCAAACTACGGCTCGCGGGCCGGATCCAGCCCATTTGAAATGAAAAAAAAAAAAAAACCCGTACCCTTTTATGTAATGATGTTTATTTTGAATTTATATTAGTTCACACAAACACTCCATCCATGCTTTTGTTCCGGCCCTCTGGTCCAGTTTAAGAACCCATTGTGGCCCTCGAGTCAAAAAGTTTGCCCACCCCTGCTCTATGCCTTTGCTCTTTATTCCCTTTGGCTAATGTTGCCATCATTCAAGCTTTGTCTTAAATGCCCCTCTTTCCATCAAGTTTTTCCTAACTACCCCAACTAAAAATCTCTCTCCAAACTCTGAATTGCCATGCCATTCTATTTGAAAATATTTCATGGTACTTTTCCACTTTCCTTTTTCCTCTTTGCAGTGTCTATTAAAATCCTGACTTGGGAACAGACGGACAAATCAATGGAATGAAATGGAATCCAGACACAGGTTCAAATAAAAGTGGGAATAATAAAGAAATCAAGGCATGGGGGTAACTCAAACAGTGCTGAGATAACTCATTAACCATTTGCGGGAAAAATTAACTTGGAACTCTTTCATTTCCCATATAAGAACAAATATCAAATGGCCCAAAGATTTAAATACACACACACATAAACACAGCATTGAATAACTACATGAAAACATGAATTTTTTATACTCTTAGAGTAGGAAGACCTTTCTAAGCATGACATGAAATTCGTAAGCCTTTTTAAAAAAGATAAATTTGATTCCATAAAAATTTTAAAGCATTTACATGATATTAAAAAGACATGCATTCAAAAGTCAAACTGAGAAAAAATATTCGCAACACATAAGTTAAATGGTTAATTTCCTTTCATAAAGAATGTATAAGAATAAGAAAAATGTAAACAACCCAACAAAAGTGGACGATGGACATGAAAAAAAGCAGTTTATAAAATAAGAAATACAAATACCTGTAAACATTTGAAAAAATACACAATCATCTTAATAAAGAAATGTAAATTTAAAAAAAATTTTTTTCATCCAGATGGCAAAAATTAAAATGTTTTCCGAAACTGACTGCTATGAGGGTGTGATGAAATGGACACTATCACACTGAACTGCCCTTCAGGAAAGTGCCCTAAGACTGGAAAAGGGCACCGCTTTTCTGAAGGGCAACTGGAAATTTCTATCAAAATGTCAAAGGCACATACCCTTTGCCCCAGCACTTCAACTGTTTACCTGGGCTTAGTACAAGTTCTCCTAGCTATGTGTACAAAAATTTATTGCAACATCATATGTAGTAGAGAAAAGACATAAACAACTAAAGTTGACTTCAAAGGGGGACTGATAAGTGATCATCCATCCAGACAATGAAAGAAGGAATAAGAAAGAAGTAGCTCTGCTCTGTATGGCCTACTAGTCGAAGATCTCCAAGATATACCAACAAGTTAAGGAGCCTGCAGGTGTGCGCGCACACACACAAACACACACACACACACAAACACACACACACACATACACGCTGACACACACAAATGAATGCACATAAAAAAATGATGAATACTGAATAAGGGCTTTAGTCTAGTTTAATAGTACTGTACCAATGCCAATGTCCTGGTCTTGATATTGTACTACATATGTCATCACTGGGGGAAGTTAGAGGAAGGGAACATGGGGTCTCTATGTACTACCTTTGAGTCTATAATTACTTGAAGAAAAAAAAGGTGTGCTCTTTAAGTTTAGAAAGTGTATATGGTATGGTTCCTTGTTTATTTATGAACTATCAATAGGTAAGAGCAATCCCTGTGTCAATAAATTCAAAACCAGCGAGCAGAGACCTTATAACCAGGACCAACCCACCCATTCCCTTCACTCCTCAGGGCTTGCTAGAGGCAGAAGGATAATAAATTCATAAACCACCCCCACTTCCATTGCAGAGATTAAAACAAGTGCAGTTCTGCTCAAGAATTTGATCTAGGCCAGTGGTCGGCAAACCGCGGCTCGCGAGTCACATGCGGCTCTTTGGCCCCTTCAGTGTGGCTCTCCCACAAAATACCACGTGCGGGCACGCACGTACAGTGCGATTGAAACTTTGTGGCCCATGCGCAGAAGTCGGTTTTCGGCCTGGGCAAGTCTATTTTGAAGAAGTGGTT
>NW_005354503.1:388278-390115 GCF_000412655.1 Myotis brandtii | reverse complement strand
TAATTCATTTCATACCATCTGCCTCTTACACTGATCTCAGAGCAGGACCAGAGACCTGAAACTACTTTGCATAACAATGTCAAACGTTATCTCCTGAGAGGGCAGGCTGGCACCTCTAGGGAAATGGCTTTCTTTCTTAACGTGGATTTAAATTGCATTGTCCCTAAAAATTGATGTTGGCTCCTGGGTGCATGCGCACAGTTGATCTGGAAATTCCTCACAGGAAAATGGAATACTAGTACCTCAGGAGGGGTGAGGGGACATTTCTTCACCTCATGGGAGCAGAGAACTCTTGAAGGAAAACACGTGGAGCTCCAGAGCTGGCCTTGCACTGTGTGTGGGCCTTAGACTGCCAATGCCCACCCTGCAATTTTCTACGGAAGCCTCCCCTCTGAATGAGGAGGAAGCCTGATCCTCAATCCTCTGGGAGAACACCCCTGTGTGCTGGGAGGGGGGGTCTCACATTAGAAAGATTCTGAAGAAAGGAGACGATCAGTGAGTCCTCAACAAGGCAGATGCCTGGTTGGAGTTAGGAGTTCAAAGGTTTCCCAAAGGTTAGAGTAACACCTGTGAAAGGAAAAAGGAGGAAGCAGGACTGAGAAAGAGGAACTGTTACACCACACGATGCAAATCTGACAAACAACAGGAAGCTCCAAAGCAAAGGTGGCCATTAGAGGAGCCCCAAGTTAGGCAAAAAGGACGAGGTCCTTGTACCACCATCCTGCTCAGTCACTGTCTGGGGCCACCACGAGAAGGAGTTAACTGTCAGCTGGAGCTGATAGCTCATCAGAGTCCCAGCAGCCAGCAAGTCCTTTCTAGAAAGAGGATCTGAGCTGTTATCTGCATCTCCAGGCCACAGGGACTGTCACTAAGGGAGGAAAGGGGGGAAACCACAGTTTTGAAAACAGGGCTAAGAATTTGGTTGTGCCCAATGGGAAGCCTTATTAGGCAGCCTGTCGGGGATTTGTCCCTCTATGTGGTATTTCACTCCACCCCAAAATCTTCAGTGAATTTCTTGATGCAATGACATTATGAGGACTTTAAAAGAGCACAGCCGGCGTGGCTCAATGGTTGAGCATCAACCTATGAACCAGGAGGTCGCAGTTCCATTCCTAGTTAGGGCACATGCCTGGGTTGCGGACTCGATCCCCAATAGGAGACATGCAGGAGGCAGGTGATCAAGGATTCTTTCTCATCATTGATGTTTCTCTCTCTCTCTCTCCCTCTCTGAAATCAATAAAAATATATTAAAATTTTTAAAAAAGGATAAGGCAGCTGGGAAAGTATGGCCTTTCCCATCTTGTCCCTGCATCTCAGCCTCTATTTGGAGACCACACCAGGATTATAATCCTGGAGTTCCTAGAAGTGACCAACGGCAGAGAGTGATGAGACACAAGATGGAGCCAACTGCTACTTTAAAACAGACTGAGGGACACCCCCACCCCCACCACCCCTTCCCAAACACAACAGTTGAAAGCAATCCTGGTTCTGAGGGAAAGAGTAGCCTGTCTCTAAGAACCTTTTGCCTGCTGCTATACAGAGCTCCTGTAAAAGACTTATACAAACACTGGGTGGGTGATTTCTAAACAGTGTTCATAAATAACTGCCTAAATACAGGGCAATCTGGGGGAGGGGGTTGAAAAACCTGAAATTGAATAAGCTATGCAACAGAATTATGAGATTCTGGATAGAGCAATAGTTCACAAAATTAATAATCCGTTACATTTAAATAGGCAGAGACTGTGTCGGTCTCTGGCACCTACAGATCCATTCACTGGTGTGTGTGTGTGTGTGTGTGTGTGTGTGTGTGTGTTTTATTTTTTTTTTTTGCCTTTTA
>NW_005354503.1:386952-388215 GCF_000412655.1 Myotis brandtii | reverse complement strand
TGACAATCCCCTGGCCTCCCTTACCCCCCAGTGTCTTATGTCCATTAGTTATGCTTATATGCATGCATACAAGTCCTTCGGTTGATCTCTTACCGTGTGTGTGTGTTTTAAATAAATTATTTGTCAACAGTTAAACATCAAATATATCATATTAAAATCCAGATTTCTACCTTCTGTTTAAAAATCCCAAGATCTGGCAATGCTGGGCTGGCATTCTCAATGACAATCGTGGGAATGAGTATGCCTCGTTCTGTGAGCTTGCAGGTCAGTGGGACCCCCTTCCTCATGGCTCCCTAGCCACTGAGGCCAGGGTATGTCAATACTTATCACTGAGTTTATGCCATCAACCAAAGTTGAAAACCTTCTACATCAATATATGAGGGTAGGGCAGCAGGTAAATTTACTGTAGAAAAACAAATCCCCCAGAACTTCTTTTTAAGGTAATTTTACCATAGTCATTCATTTAAAACATTTGGCCCAAGGTACAAACAGATTTGCACCAAACACACAATATATATACATCCAAGGTTGTTCATTATAGCATTGTTTGAAATAGCAAAACACTGAAAGCTACTTAAATGTTCATCAGTAGGAGACTGACTAAATAAATTATGGAATACCCACACAATGGAATACTGCACAGCTATTTTTAAAGAGAGAGAATAGAGTAGATCTATTGTGTACCACTCAGAACAGTCTCTACTTTAAGAAACAAAGGAACGAAGGGGGATAGAAAGAAAGAAAAGAAACCAGTGATTTGAAGGGACCAATGATGTATAGTGTCAGACCATTCATGGGAACATATTTAAGGGGACAATGCACATAAATGCATAGGAAGTTTCTGGAAGGATACACAAGACCAAGTGCTACATGGGTAGTAGGTAAAAAGAAGCATAGGGAAGAGTTACTTTTTCACTTCTCTTTTTAAAATCATTAACATGTGTTACTTATATGATTTTAAAAATATATATTTTAATGATTAAAATAATAACAAATTGGTGATGAAGTAAAATTCCAATTCAGGGAAAATTAATTTTTAAGAAAACTGTCATTCTCCAACAATGTCAGAAAAAACAAGTGTAGCTATTTGACATTGACAGAGGGTCAGGTGCCATGAGTCACTATGATTTCACATATGAAAATAAAAACACCTACCTCATTAGACTGGAAATATTCAATAAAATTTCTAGAAAGCACCAACCTTTGCCAACTCTTAAAAAGCTGCTATCACCCTAACCGGTTTGGCTCAGTGGATAGAGCGTC
>NW_005354503.1:384277-386820 GCF_000412655.1 Myotis brandtii | reverse complement strand
AACTCTCTGTCCCTCTCCCTTCCTCTCTGTAAAAAATCAATAAAATATATTTTTTTAAAGTTGCTATCCCCAGCCCTCCCACACTGCCCATTCCTGACTTGTGTCAAATGATAGCACATGAACCAAAACCCAATCTGGGAGGGTTATTGCAAAACCCAAGATTTAAATTCCATTCCAGGTGAATTTCCTTCTGGACCACAGTCAGCCCTTGAAGAAGATGGGAGTATAGTCCTCAATCACAGAGCATTTCCTCAAATCTGCAGATGGTACCATCTCCATACAAGAACAATCCCATTGTCTATTAAAGTTCCCATTTCAAAGAGACTCCAACACACCCATGTATTTTCCCCCAAAATGTCCTACCCACATATCCAACAAACCACCTTGATGAGGAGTAGGAACTGGAGATCCCACACTTCTGCCCTTTTCTTTTCAGATCCCCTCCCTCGTGTCCCCTGTACGCTCCCAAATGGTGCTGGAGACCAAATATCGTTCATTATTTGGCCCATGCCCAGATGAGGAGAAGCCAATGTTCACGGAGCTCCCAGGCCAGAATTCTCTTCCCAGAACCCTTTGCTCTCTGGAGTATGGTATCCCTCCATCTCCCTCACAACCTCGGCTCCTGGATCTGGCTACTCACCTCTGGGCAGGAGGTGATGAGAGATCAAATTTGCCCTTCAAGTTTGTCCCTTTGAACCAAAAGCCCTGAGAACCCCTACCCCAGTCCTCCTACACACGCTCTCCACAGCCCCACACACAGGTGGAGAGCGCTGGGAAGGGTTCCCACAGTGCATTAGCTCTGAACAGGGGAGGAAGAAGAGCAGTGTCACACTATCCAGCCTGTCAATAATTCATGAGTTTCAGACTGAGGGGCACCAGTCAGAGAGTCAGTTTTCCCGGATATGGGGAAAATTAGACTTAAGCTCTCTTAGGGAAGAAGACAGTGTCACACTATCCAGCCTTGTCAATAATTCATGAGTTTCAGACTGAGGGGCACAGTCAGAGAGTCAGTTTTCCCCGGATATGGGGAAAATTAGACTTAAGCTCTCTTATCTCATCGGGATGTGCTGAGTACCAAAACTGAGTACCACAGCTGTAACTTATTGGTTGAGGAATATACTATAAATCCATTGTGTGTTGTTATAATACTTGCTTGCTACCCACACACACCCTTTTGACGGCTAAAATCCCCTTTTTGGCCGATCAGCTAACCTGTACATACACTAAATGAATCTTTAGCAAGTATAAATTCTATTAAACAGCAATCCTCCAAACCGAATTTCACAGACCAGCATTCTCTCTCCTCCAATTGTAGCGACTGACATAGGGTTCCCAAACTGGTGATTTCACCAACTAACAACACTTTTCTCAACCTACCCATCTACTTTCATCATCTTTTCTTAACAAAAAGACTAATATACACACATACACACACAAAAGCAAAAGCCTATCCCAGAATAAAGGACTATCTGTAGAGTTAAATAAGCTTAGCTCTATGATACTCACTACATTTTCTTTATTTTCTCATTTTGCCTTGAACTAGTGAAAACTTTGCCATGGATCCGTACCACTTCTCAGTCTGGCTTTTAGAGGCCACTGGATTAAACCAATGCAGACACTAGCACTTGGGGCTGCCAGGGCCTTTCTACAGTGTACTACAAGCCATCCAGATTTATGAATTCTCCCAGAAACCCTGCAGGGAGATCATTTCAGCCCACTTGGCAGAAGTGGAGGCTGAAGTCTTGGACACAATTTATAGTGGAGAGGACTTTATTCATCATCTACTCCAGCGTTCTTAGTTTACAGATGAAGAGTCTGGCCTCTGGCAGCAATAATAATTACTTTATGGTGGCAATAATTACTATGCTTAGTAGTTTACGGTTTATAAAGTGCTTTTACATTCAACAAATATGTATTGGAGGCCAGGACCTGGGGACTTGGTGATTGTGGAGAAGAGAGTGCTCCCGAGTTCTCTGTATTCCCACTGGTTGGGGGCCCTCTAGCCTCCTTGCTACCACTTAGGCCCTGTATAACGGGGAAGTCCTCTTGGGGTAAAGGGTATAAGAGTCCTGTCCAGCCAGGATCTTTATCCCTGCACTCTGGTTACCACACTGATCAGAGCCTGCCGCCCAGGCCTGTCAAGATGGAGGTGACCTTGAGCTAGAATGAAGGGCAGTGTCAGTCCTGGCCCAGCTGTCCCCATTATGTCTCCCTCCCAGGCGCCTCCACCCTCACCCGAGACCCTCGTGTAGTGCACACAGGCCTCATCTCATGGGCAATGTCAAAATAATTGCCCCATTTTGGACTGTCATATATTTAGACCCAGACTTTTTCAGAGAAGGTCCATCCTGAAGTTCTGGGAAGCAAAAGCAACCAACTCAAAGCTGCACCCCTTGCCCCCCGAAAAATGACGTGGGTAAGCAGATGTGGAAGGAGGGGTGCGAGGGGTTCCAGCAGTGGGGTGGGCCCTTCAGGAAATCTGGACGCACAGCCCTGTCCCACACCCGCCAGAGCAGAGCAGGGAGCTGCGGGGCGCGGCGGCC
>NW_005354503.1:370279-384151 GCF_000412655.1 Myotis brandtii | reverse complement strand
CCACGGGGCGCGGAACCTTGCACAACCGATCGGCGCCATGCATAAGGCGGGGCTGCTGCTGGGCGCCTGTGTCCGGTCGTGGAAGTCGGTGCGGATGGCTAGCTCCGGGGTGGCGCGCCGGGACCCGCTCGCGAATAAGGTGGCCCTAGTAACGGCCTCCACCGACGGGTGAGTGCCCGGCCCGGAGTCTTTGAGGCCCCCCGTTGTCTGGACAGGCGGTAACTCCCGTCCTTTGCCTCCCGGGTCGCGTCCTCAGCCTCACACGCGGCCCAGGAAGTCAGGGACCACGTGGTTGGCCTGCAGCGTCCCAGTCTCCTCCGCTGCTGCCTCCGCGCCATTGCGCCAGCTCAGTGCTGCCCCCTTCAACCCAGGGCCTCAGTGCTCTGCGCTGCCCCAATCCACTGGCCCTGAGTCTAGGAAGACCAGATGCCAGAAGTTCAAGACAGCCCAGATTTAAAAAATACTATAAATATATATATGCTGTCCCACTGCCTCCATGGACTCTGGAAATGTTCCAGACACCCCATTTGGGCACCTCAACAAGTCTCCCAGAACCGCGCCCCTTACCTAGACAAGACTAACCTATTCAAATTTTTGTTTGGCTGAGTACATTTTGGCCTCCATTGCACAGCCTATCTCTGCACCCACCGCTCTTGTGTATACTGCTTCTCATCACAGGACTTTGCTAGACACCAACTCGGCACGAAACTAAAATACAAATGGACTGGAAACGCTAATAGCTAACAATTGCAAAATGTATAGCCCTCACTCCCAGGAGAGTAAAATAAAAAATTTACATTTTTGCCCTGACCGGTTTGGCTCAGTGGATAGAGCATCGGCCTGTGGACTGTAAGGTCCCAGGTTCGATTCTGGTCAAGGGCATGTGTACCTTGGTTGCGGGCACATCCCCAGTAGGAGGTGTGCAGGAGGCAGCTGATCGATGTTTCTCTCTCATCGGTGTTTCTAACTCTCTATCTCTCTCCCTTACTCACTGTAAAAAATCAATAAAATATATTTTTTTAAAAATTTACATTTTTGACCAGAGACCCACCCTTTCATATTCACCCCCAAAACATAACTAACGATAGAATTTTGAGATGCTGCAGACTAATAAGGTCGATATTTGGGGGCAGGGCTCTTCCAATCATGGAAGTGGCTGCTGCTGCACCCCTAGCTCACTTCTTTCCCCTCATTCCCTACAGGGTATGGGGCCTGTACCCCATGGTGCTGGGGCCTGTGGAAGGTGATGTCACTTTCTGGGAACCTAGTCTGAGGCCAAAACCATAAGAAAACTAAGCAAAGGAGTGTCCAAAAGGAGAGCTAGAATTCAAACCAGGGCAGTCTGACTCTGGAGCCCATGCTTTCAACCTCTTCCCCGTGCTGGCCTTGACCGTCCATATCTCTCTCTGCCACAGGATCGGCTTGGCAATCGCCCGGCGGCTGGCCCAGGATGGGGCCCATGTGGTGGTCAGCAGCCGGAAGCAGCAGAACGTGGACCGGGCAGTGGCAGCGCTGCAGGGGGAGGGGCTGAGCGTGACGGGCACCGTGTGCCATGTGGGGAAGGCTGAGGACCGCGAGCAGCTGGTGACCACGGTGAGCAGCAAGGATATGGGCACAGAGCCAGGAGGTGGCAGAAGGGAACCAGCCTCAGCCTCCTTCCCAGCTTTCCTGGACCACATGGGTGTGATCCAAGCCAGCACTATTAACTAAAACATAACAGTGTGTTCTGCATACCCACACCAGTCCACCAGCACACTTTTATTGTGTGCCTTTCTGTTATGTCTCCACGAATCATCCCATCATCCCAGTCAGAGAATCAAAAACCACTCTAATGCTTCAGCCCTTGGGAGCACCAAAAAAAAAAAAAAAACACCACAGCTGGTCCCGAATCTCCAGTAGTTTCCAATTTAATTGGGTAGATGAGATGGGTAGATACAATCACAAAATAGATGTTCCCACCTATCAGCAAATCAGCAATCAATCCCCAGTTCTTCAACGTAGAGGCAGTCCCTGGAAACCTGCAGGAGGAAGCCCACCATGTTTCAGCCACCTACTGTGTGCCATTCACTTTGTTCAGAGTGTTACACAGGTCATCTCCAAACCTGACAACAACCCAAACAAGGCAAAGACTTTTCTCCTTGTTTACACTCTGCTCAGAAAGGTGGAGCCATATCCCAAGGTCCAACAGCCAGTAAGAAAGGAGCTGTGTCATCCAGACTTGCCAAGCTGCCTACAGACTGCCAGGCGTTTCCCCATTATCGTCGGGTCAGGCCTTGTGTGCCCACTTGGACTTTACTCTCAAAGGCAGGTCTAAGCCAGTGTCAGAGTTGGTACTTGGCACCAGCCTTCCAGCTACACAGGAAAATACCAACATCTGGCAAAGAGGCTCCCCTTCTCTCAGGCTCAGGGCCTGCACTTCATTTCCTGGAGTGGAAGAGAGAATCTACCCTAGAATGGAAAGTGTAGGATTGTACTAACCAAATGGCAGAAATTATTTGGGTAATATTAGAAGAGGGGGATGTTAAACAATGGTCGATGGCATAAGGTTATTCCATTTTGAAAGAACTGTTTGGGAATGCTCAAGTGAGCATTGGAGCCAGGCTGGGGTGGCTCAGTTGGTTGAGCATGGTCCCATGCACCTTTCGATTCCCAGTCAGGGCACATGCCAGGGTTATGGGCTTGACCCCCAGTTGGGGGCATGCAGGAGGCAGCCAATCAGTGTTTCATCACTGTTCCATGAATGTTTCTATCTCTCCCTCTCCCTTCCTCTCTCTCTAAAAAAACAATAAAAACATATTTAAATATATATACCTGTTTTTTAAAAAAAAATGTGATTAGAGAAAGTCAAATGTAGGTTCAAGAAAGTGACCTCGTCTGGCATAGGCTGCTGGACAAAGCCCGAGATTGGGACCTTGATCCTGAGGCTGAAGGGAGCCATCTGGGATGCTGGACCAATTAGTGGCTAGCCGTATGAAAGTATGTAAAACTTAATGTCAAAATCCTGCAGCCCTGGCCCAGTGGCGAAGCTTGAGCTAAACCTTGAGGAGGAGGTGGATGGACAGATGGCGTAGGACAGGATTCCAGATGACCCTGCAAAGTGCGCAGGCAGCCCAGGAGGGAAGAGGAGAGCCCCGCCAGCCCCACAGCAGAGAGCGCAGGGTCAGGAGTGCTGGCGTCATGGGCTGGTGGGAAGGAGGGACACTGGAGCCTCCACAGCCTCCCAAAGGAGTTCCGACATCCTTGTAGGAAGTCAGAGGCCGTGTGAGGTGTTGAGCAAGATGAAAATGTTATTAAAGAAAGAATCTGGCGCTGGTAGGAAGGATGTATTGGACCAGAGGAAACTCTGAGCCAGGGAGATCAGTGAAGAAGCTGTTGCTGTCACTCAGGTCTAGAGCAGTGGTGGTGGGACCAAATGGGTATATGCCCAAGAGACGTCTAGTGGAACCAACCAAGACTTCTTTCTAACCCGGCATCAAGAAATGGGAAGCAGAGGAGAGGAGCAGAACAACTCCCAGGGCAAGTCAGGGTGGGGAGTAATGGGATACTTGTTAGCAATTTGAGATGTGTGCTACCAGTTGCCAGCTGTCACCCTGTAATGAGGAAAGCTGTGCTCTGAGGATAGTTACTACCCAGTAACCTCCCAACCTGCACCTTGAAGCTTCTCAAAGGTGTGGTGAGTGGAAACCAGATCAGCCGCTGCTCCACTTGATTATATTTTTCTAAAAAAATACTAGTGGCCCGGTGCACAAAATTCATGCAGGGGGTGGGCGCTGTCCCTCAGCCCGGCCTGCACCCTCTCCAATGTGGGACCCCTCGGGGGCAGTGCGACTGCCGGTTTAGGCCAGAACTGGCAGTCGGACATCCCTCTTGCAATCCGGGACCACTGGCTCTAACTGCTCACCTGCCTGCCTGCCTGATCGCCCCTAACCAATCTGCCTGTCAGCCTGTTTACCCCCAACTGGCCCCCCAGCTGGCCTTCTCGCCCCCAACTGCCCCCCCTGCCAACCTGCTAGCCCCCAACTGCCTCCCCTCCTGGCCTGATCACCCCTAACCGCCTCTGCCTCGGCCCCACCACCATAGCTTTGTCCGGAAGGACATCCAGAGGGTCTCCTGGAAGGTCTCCCAGTCTAATTAGCATATTACCCTTTTATTAGTATAGATACCTATCACACCCTAGCCAGCATTGCTCAGTGGTTAGAGCGTCAGCCTTCACACCAAAGTGTCTCGGGCACATACCTAGGTTACGGGCTCGCTCCTCACCCCTGATGAGGGCTCATGCAAGAGGCAACCAATCAATGTGTCTCTCTTCCATCAATGTTTCTCTCTCTCCCTCCCTCCCTCTCTTCCACTCTCTCTGAAAAAGCAATGGAAAAAATATCCTCAGGACACAGAGCAACCAATGCTTAACTACTTTTGTGTAGTGATCGCACAATTTAGAGAAAGGCTTAGAAGACACCAGCTGGATAGCCAGAATACCTTTCTCATTAATCTTCTATGCTCCTCTATCTCTGTTCAATCAAAACCCAGCCTCCTCCCCTGTCCGTGCTGATAGGCCTAGAAGGAGAGGGATGCACAGCAGAAATCAAAAAGTTCCAGGTGATTCTGGTGCAATCCACCACCTTCTCCCCACCCCCAAAGACGCATGCACAGGCCACAGCACACACTTTCTAACGTATTCTGCTCTTTGTGGGTCACAAGTCCCTAGGCCAGGCTTACACAGAGCCAAGGCAAATGACTGGGGCTTTGTGCCAGGACGCTAAAATTTAGAGAGCGCAAGAACGTATTGATACTGGTTTTTAAAGATTATGTGACTTTAAATTTTTGTGAAATTTACATGTTGACAGCTCAGGCGTTAAAAACATCTGAGCTTAGCACCTAGTTAGCAAGAATAATTAGTTAAAACGGGAGCTAGCAGATGGTACACATTGTTAATAACACCCCTCCCTGTGCCAAATCATGAAGCACAAAGTCAACTTAGTGCCCATTTAATGCTGCTTGCCCCAGGCAAAAAAATTGCCAGTTCTGGCCCTGACTAGTGTGGCTCAGTTGGTTGGACTATCATCCTGAACATCTAAAGGTTACAGGCTCAATTCCGGATCAGGGCACATACCTGAGTTGCGGTTCAATCCCAATCGGGGTATGTATGGGAGGCAACAGGTCAATGATTCTCTCTCACATCGATGATTCTCATTCTCTCTCTCTCTCTCCCTCCCTCCCTCCCTCCCTCCCTCTCTCTCTCTCTCCCTCTAAAAATCAAAAACAGCCCTAGCCAGTTTTTCTCAGTGGTAAGAGCATCGGCCCTTGGACCAAGGGGTCTAGGGTTTGATTCCCAGTCAAGGGCATGTGCCTTGGTTCCTGGTTCACTCCCCAGCCCCAGTCAGGGTGCATGCAGGAGGCAACTGGTCAATATGTCTCTCTCACATTGATGTTTCTCTCTCTCTCTCTCTCTCTCTCTCTCTCTCTCTCTCCCCTCCTCCTCCCTCCCTTTCACTCTCTGAAAATTAATGGAAACAATATCCTCGTGCCCTAACCGGTTTGGCTCAGTGGATAGAGCGTCAGCCTGTGGACTCAAGGGTCCCGGGTTTGATTCCGGTCAAGGGCATGTGCCTTGGTTGCAGGCACATACCCAGTAGGGAGTGTGCAGGAGGCAGCTGATCGATGTTTCTCTCTCATCGATGTTTTTAGCTCTCTATCCCTCTCCCTTCCTCTCTGTAAAAAAATCAATTAAAAAAAATATCCTCGTGTGAGGATTTAAAAAACAACAACAATAAAAGCATATCCTCAGATGAGGATAACAAAAAATTGCCAGTTCTGGGCAAATGCAAAGTCTGATTTCAGGGTGGTATGTTGTTGGCAGATTCTGTTTGGCCAATCGTTACTCCAGCACATTCCTGCTACCACATACTTACTATTTAGTAAGGAGGTGAGATGTTACCCGTGGTTTTCCCAGTTTCAATCTCAGCTCTGCCTAGAATCTTCCATGCCTCCAGGCCATTAAAGGGGGCGTGGAGGGATGACATGATCACCAAGTGCAGAACCGCTTAATCCCAGACGGTGTCCCCCCCCATTAGACCGATCTCAGTTCTGCCACCACAACTAGCTTTGCGCCCTGAGCAGATCTCTCTACCTCTCCCACAGACCAAAATGAACAGGCCTCCTGTGCTTAGCTGACCCTAATATGTCATTCCTGACTTATAGGGTCTTGAGAAAGTAACTTACCTGGACCTCAGAGTTACCACCTTCACCATAAGGACATGCGGCTAACTGACCTCACGGCCCCTCCCAGGGGTCACTTTCTCTGAGTCCATCTAAACCAGTTTCTCCATTCAGGGAGGCGTGGGAAGGTTGCGTCTGAGATCATGGTAACTCATATCAAGGAGAACTGGACAGTGAGCACTTGGAGAAATGGGGCTGGGATTCCGTGTGAAAAGAAGAGGGTCTAGAAATAGATTTTGAGGTGACAGCGAGGCCATGAGAATAAAGGAGCTCCCCAAAGAGAAGGTGCAATGAGCAAAGGGTCCGCAACAGCCTTAGAAGAAGTGGGGGCAGGAAGAACAGATATCAAAGATATGAGACAACCTTCAGTGTTTAGCAGAGGTTAGGGTGCTTTTAGAGAAAAATGTTCCCAGAAACAGAGATGTCATGTTGACATCATTTTGTTCCTAACAAGGAATTCTCTATCACCATTAATCAATGCTCGTCCCCGACTGACCCGAAGCCCTGACTCAGACCTGACTCTCTCCAGGCCGTGAAGCTTCACGGGGGCATCGACATCCTGGTCTCCAACGCTGCCGTCAACCCTTTCTTTGGAAACCTCATGGACGTCACCGAGGAGGTGTGGGACAAGGTAAGAGGGAATAAAGCTCAAGGGGCGGGCCTCAGAGAGCAGCGCAAACTCAGTCTGCCTTTACCATGCATTTGTCAGGTGCAATGTGCTAGTAAATGGGAGGAATCCTGGGGATTTGCACCTGGAGTGCACCTGGGAAAGGGCTGGTGGGCGTGGCTTCCTCTCTCCCTGCCCATCTCTTTCATTGCTGCTTCTCCCAGTCTTGTCTTCTTCCATTTGCTCCTTCCTAGCGACCTTCTTCCCTGCACCCCGGCCTTCACTGTGCCCTCATCCAGGTGCCTCTTCCTGGTTTACCTCCAGCAGACATGGCAGCTAATCTGCCGATAACTGATACATTGAAATCTGCGCACCACCTGTCCCCTTGTTCCGCTGCCAAAAAAGAGTATTTCTCATGAGTTGGAAAACTTTAATAGCTGCTAGTTCAGCGAGATACCAATTCTGGTGAAATGACCTAAGTTGCTGCTTTATAACATACAGCCTCTGAAAAAGACCTGCGCTCTTTTCCTCTTAACGGCAACAAGTGAATTGGAGATCCCGCTGTCCAAATTCAAGTGTGGAATTTTGGGTTTTATGTGAATGTGTATAATCACACTACATTTATAATATATTTCGCTCACCTACATTCTTTAATTATAAAGCCTTAATTAAAATGTCTGTCTTTGTTTATTAAGGTTAATATTCCCACATGATTTGGAAATGCCGGGTCTTTTGTAGTTGCCCCTGGTTTTGCTTTTCTTCTGATGTCATCAATATCTCAACACTGAATTTAAGAATACTAAAATATCGTAGTTTATCAGTGCTTCACAGACAGAGAGACCAAAGTGCCGACTGTTCTTCAGTGAGTCGGTTCCTGATTGATATTCTTTAAGGTAGAAAAACATCTTTCATGAGCAGTCTGAATGGAGACCACAGGAAAATAATTTTAAACCAAGTAATTTTTCTTTTTAGTTTGCATTTTTTTAAAAAATATCACAGTACATCAAATCTAAATGCCAGGGTTGATTCTTGATTAAACCTTGGATTTTTCAAATAAGGACAAATGGGAGCCCCGCCAGTGTTGCTCAGTGGTTCAGCATCAACCTGTGAACCAGGAGGTCACTGTTCGATTCCGTGGTCAGGGCACATGCCCAGGTTGGGGGCTCTATCCCCAGTAGGGGGCGTGCAGGAGGCAGCCGATTGATGATTCTCTCTCGTCATTGATGTTTCTATTTCTCTCTCCCTTCCTCTCTGAAATCAATAAAAACTTTTTTTTTTAAAAAAAAGGACTTTTGGGAGACAATTGGGGAAATTTTATTATGGGCAGCACATTAGATAAAATCATTATTATCAGTGTTAAATTTCTTGGGTGTGATCATGGATTATAACCTCTTAGAGAATATCCGTAAGTATTAGTGTTAGAGCATTATGACATCTGCACCTTAACCTTCAGTGGTTCAGGGAAAAACACAGTCAGAACAAAACAACAAGAAAGCCCACTACATGGGAGAACATATTTGCCAACATTATATCTGATAAGGGCCTAATCTCCAACATTTATAGGGAACTCATACAACTTAACAAAAGGAAGATAAACAATCCAATCAAAAAATGGGCAAAGGACCTAAATAGACACCTTTCAAAAGAGGACATTCAGAAAGCCAAGAGACATATGAAAACATGCTCAAAGTCACTAATCATCCGAGAGATGCAAATCAAAACAACAATGAGGTACCATCTCACACCTGTCAGAATGGCTATCATCAACAAATCAACAAACGACAAGTGCTGGAGAGGATGTGGAGAAAAAGGAACACTCGTGCACTGCTGGTGGGAATGCAGACTGGTGCAGCCACTATGGAAGACAGTATGGAGTTTCCTCAAAAAACTGGAAATGGAACTCCCATTTGACCCTGTGATCCCACTTCTAGGAATATATCCCAAGAAACCAAAAACACCAATCAGAAAGGATATATGCACCCCTATGTTCATAGCAGCACAATTCACCATAGCTAAGATTTGGAAACAGCCTAAGTGCCCATCAGTAGATGAATGGATTAGAAAACTGTGGTACATCTACACGATGGAATACTATGCTGCTGTAAAAAAGAAGGAACTCTTACCATTTGCAACAGCATGGATGGAACTGGAGAGCATTATGCTAAGTGAAATAAGCCAGTCAATGAAGGAAAAATACCACATGATCTCACTCATTCATGGATAATAGAGACCATTATGGTTGCGGGCACATCCCCAGTGGGAGATGTGCAGGAGGCAGCTGATCGATGTTTCTCTCTCATCGATGTTTCTAACTCTCTATCTCTCTCCCTTCCTCTCTGTAAAAAACGAATAAAATATATTTAAAAAACAAAACAAAACAAACAAAAAAATCAATACAATTTGTAATAATTTAAGCAATAAAAATATATATTTAAAAAAGAAAAAAGAAAAACACAGTCAGGGCAAAAGGGACAAAATGTGAACCATTGATGAATTAGGTAAAAGATATCCATTGTACTTCTTTTTCAACTTTTCTGTACGATTGAAATTTTTCAAAATAAGAGTTTGCCAGGGCGCGTAGGAGGGGACTACCTCAGCAGCAGTGGTGATGCGTTGTTTTAAATTATGGGCGTGAGGTTTTGATTCCAGCCTGTGCCCCAGCTTCCCCAAAATGATCCCACTTCTCCTCATAACCCCACTTTCCAACAAATGTTCGGCCAGACAGTCCGCCCTGGAGGGCCAGGAGCATCGCAGCCCCTGAGCTCAGGAGCCAGAGCAGTCAGTGCTGGAGCGCCCCAGGGGCCCCAGGTCAGGCCCCATTTTCCCTGAGAAGCACGGCCCACTCCCTGGCAGATCCCAGGAGGCCCACCTCATTCCAGGCTCTCCCTAATGAGAAGAAACAGAAAATCCGGCTAAAATCCGACATAGCCCTGAGAGTTTAGGTCCATTCTAGGCCAGATCACACTTGGCTAGTTAGGAAACAAGATGAACCAGGCTCCATTCTTTCTCACCCCGGCCTAATTTTCATTCTCTCACTGAATACGCTGGTGAGAGACACTTCTTTCTCCCTGGGCCTTGGTTTCTTCGCTTGTAAGGTCCCGGAAATCATCTCCAAGATCTCCACCCGCCCCAACAGGCAGATCCGAGAGAACCTATTCTGAGTGCGCATCGCCCTGCCCTCTCCAGCTCCCCCCTCATGCTGCTCCCCTTCTTCTCTCGGTTTCAGATTCTGGACATTAATGTGAAGGCCACAGCCCTGATGACAAAGGCAGTGGTGCCAGAGATGGAGAAACGAGGGTACGGAGAAGGAGAGGGAGCCTGGGTGTGACGGCCCCACGTGGTCTGAGGGCGGGGTCGCTGCTGGGAAGAGGGTCATTCTCTTCTCTTTCCAGAGGCGGCTCAGTGGTGATTGTGGCCTCCATAGCAGCCTACGTCCCGTTTCCTGTAAGAGCCCCTTCCTCTGCTACTTCCATCCTGCACCTTTCTACCCTCCAGTCCCCCGAAGGAGTTTGTGTCCCCTTTTGCAATCACCCCACCAAGTCCCTTCCCATAAAACAGATGCCCGGCCTCCACGAACCCCAGCATTGGGGAGGGTGAGCCTCAAGACCGTTTTCTAACTGCGACCCTCCGTTACAGGAGATGCCCTGTGATCTACTGCCCTTTATGTCTTCCAATAAGAACCAAGAATGAACCAAAAACAAAGAGACTAACCCATTTTTCCTTTCCCCAGGGCCTGGGCCCTTACAATGTCAGTAAAACAGCCTTGCTGGGCCTCGGCAAGAACCTGGCCATAGAACTGGCCCAAAGTAACATCAGGGTGAACTGCCTGGCGCCCGGAATCATCAAGACTAACTTCAGCCAAGTGGTGAGGAGGGGCTGTCCTGCATCCTGCTGGGAGAGCTGGCGCCGGGGTCCTGAGCTCCCAGTCACCCCTGCTCCCCTCCCCAGCCTTTCTGTCGCCCCCTCCATGCCAGCCACCTGTCCGGACCAGACCCGCCCTTTCTCCGGGTGTTCGGTGGAGACTGAGAAACTCAGACTCTATTCACACCGTTTCATATCTCCTTAAGTGGGTGGGGATGGGGAGACCCAGTGAAACGCCTCACTAGACTCTGAAAAGAATGAAACAGAAGAGGGCAGTGGGGAGACGCTGGGGGCTAGGAAGAACTAGGAAGTGGAAGAGGGCCTCTCTCTACCCTTCCTCTCCCGCAATGTGAGGGCGGGCAGTTTCCCCCATGCCTGGCCCCCCTTTTTTCGTCTTTCACATAAAGAGATTCCCCTTTTCCTGCAGTTGTGGATGGACAAGGCAAGAGAGGAGAGCTTAAAAGAAGCCATGCGGATAAGAAGGTAAGGTGTCACAGAGAGAGTTAAGAGGGATAAAGATGGGAAGATACGGCCCCTCACACAGCCCACATGGCGTGTCTCTTGGTCCCACAGACAGCAGGGGCATGCTCTCCTCTGCCTCAAACACTCACACTTCACAAGCTCATGAACACTGCACCGCCACAGTGAGGGGCGGGGCTACCGGGAGTCTGCTTCCATTGCAAAAGCAAACACAGATGTGTCCAGGTTTCAGCAGAGAAGAGCTCTGGGAGAGGCCCTGACTCCTGTCTCCAGCTGGCTGCTTGCCACCACCTCTAGGCATCCCTAGCTACTAGGGACCAAAACCAAAACATGCTTTTTTAGTTCTCTTTGAATAAAAAGTCATGTGTGTTTTTGAAAGTCATGTTTTCAAAGCTCAGGTTGATGATCCTACAACCCAAATAAAAGGACTGAAGAGCTTTTACTAAGTCCCAAACTCCCCTTGCCTAAGAAAACTAGCCTCCTCCCCAAGGGGCTGGACGAACTGTTCCAGCACCTTCATCTGGCTCCCTTTCCTCCAAGCTCCCTGCCTCTCTCCAACTTCAGGCTTCGGGGAACTCTTGTCTTCAGCTTCTCCATCTTGTCCCTCAAGGACTACTTGTGCAAACAGGCCAACTTAAGGGAGAAGATCCCTTCCATTGCTCCCAAAGCACCTGATGTCAGCATGAGCTGCAGGCCTAGTCCACAGCTCACTAATAAGCCGGGGTATTGTCTTCCTAGAACCCTAGTGACTCACTAGCCCCATCCTTCTCAATCTTGAGTGCCTATTCGACTCAGCTAGGGAGCTTATGAAACTGTAGATGGTCAGGCCCCACTCCCAAAGATTTTTTTTTTATTATTGCTTAGAGAGAGAGAGAGAGAGAAACTTTGATTTGTTGTTCCATTTATTTAAGCATTCACTGGTTGTTTCTTGTTTGTGCCCTGACTGGGGATCGAACCCACAGCCTTGGCTATTGGGTCAATGCTCTAACCAACTGAGCTACCCAGCCAGGGCCCAAAGATTCTTTTTTATTGGTCCAAGGCAAGTCCTGGGCATCTTTTGGGCAGGGGTGGTGGGGAAGGAGGCGGGAGGTGTTAAGCCTTCCTGATGATTATAATATACAACTAGGATGAAGAACCACTAATCTAGGTTTGAGATACGCACTCTGCCCCACCTCTAGAGAACTCGGGCAGTTATGTTAAAATGTTCCCAACTAAGCAATCACTGATACAAACACTGAGAATTAGCACATTCTCACAAAATGAACCTGATTCTAAGGGACAAAAATAGATTCCTGAAAGTGTTATCTGTGAATTAAAGCTGTGCAAATGGAGTCATTTTAAACAAACCATTTACTATCTCACAGACTCCCTGACACTTGACTAGTATGCACACATGTGAAACAAATTATTTGAAGTATAAAATAGCTGCTCACAAGTTTATCTATAAAATCTTGGATTTTGGTGTCCTGAGTTCTCTAAAGAACAAAGTATCTCTATTATTTGAATATAACTTATAGTGGTTTTCTCAGAGTACAGTACTTATGCTTATACTAAATTATAACAGCTTGTCATCATGATAACCCAATTTGATGGGCCTCTACACTGGTCCTGAAAAATCATCTGATACTTATTGATTAAGCAACTTCCATTCTCTGTGGGGGCCTGGCCTGTTTGATTTTTACCCCCTTCTTTGTTTTCCCTGCACCCCAGGTTAGGCACGCCAGAAGACTGTGCAGGCATTGTGTCTTTCCTGTGCTCTGAAGATGCCAGCTACATCACTGGGGAAACAGTGACAGTGGCTGGAGGGGCCCCCTCCCGCCTCTGAGTACCTGGAGAGAGTCTACCCGGGCAGAGATTGGGCTTCAGCCCCCATCGGGTTCCAGCCTTTACCACCTCTGTCACACTGCTCACCTTCCCCAGAAATCAGTTACACCCTGTGACAAGATCCAGCCTTCCCTGCCATCAAGGTTCGGTCTTAGGGGATTCCTGTTGTTGCTGTAGCCTTGGATAAAGACTTCCCCTGAGGACACGGGATAGGCCTGCTGAGTAGGCTGAGTCTACCTTGGCAAAAAATACATTTTTTTATTTCCTGGCAGGGGGCAATTTGAGGGAGACGGGAGAGAAGGGCCTGGAGTTGAAGGAGGGGCTGGGAAGGTTGGAAATTAATTTGCAAATGAGGTGCAAATAAAATGCAGATGATCGTGTTGCTTTAACTCAATGTGTTCATTCTTTAGTGTGGGGTGCACAGGTGTGGTAGCTGAGCAGAGAGCATAAGTCTGAGGGAACTGGATCTCTGGGTCCCCTAACCTTCCTCCCGGTCTCCAGGACCTGAGCGTGTTGCTCGGAGTGGAGGTGTCTGCAGAGCTGCCAGCTGGAAGGAGGCGGCATGGGAACTCCCAGAGCGCCACAGGGATCCCCAAGGCTGGGCAGCAGGAGAGGAAGGACGAACTCCCCCAGATCTGGCCAAGTCCTCTCCTGGCATTGCCCTGGGCCCCGAGTTCCCTCGCAGGTCCGCGAGGGCGAGCTGGACCGCCCGAACAAACGGGAAAAGGAAGGGGTCTTGCAAGGATGAACGGGGTACCCAGACCCACAAACAAAAGACATGGGTTTTGCTCGTGATGCTCGAGGAGTGTGTGGCACGCAAGGCGGGGACGCTGTCCCCCGCCCAGGACATGGCCCGGGCTCCTGGCAACACGCACCCGGCGTCG
>NW_005354503.1:357864-369866 GCF_000412655.1 Myotis brandtii | reverse complement strand
TCCCCTGCCCCTGCATCCCATCTGCGGGCATCTGACCCCGGAGCATCCTCCGCTGCCCCGCCTCGCCTCACCCTGTCAGGACCTTCCTGTCCCAGAGCCGCCCGTGCTGATCTTTGGAGACAGGTACAGTCCCCTCGCGGTCCCTAGGGCTGACTCTCAGGCCCACCCCTAAGCGAGGCGGCTCGTCTCCTCTCCGGAGGGTCCTTGTTTCCCCGCCGGGCGGAGCCAGGCCCACCCCAGGCTGCACGAAGGGAGCTGCCCCTGGTCCTGACCGCCTCTTGGCTCTACACCCTCCCTCTCCCGGCCCCGCCCCGGAACTGGCCCCGGAGAGCCCCCTAGCAGCCTAGCAGCGCCCAGACCAGTGGGGCAAAGAAGGGAATCAGGGCCCTGCATTGGAGCTAAAAGCTAGAGCAAGATCTCTGCAGCTCACCTCCCACAGTGCCCCCGTCCCAGCCGGCCCCCTTCTCACTACCTTACACCCACACCTCAGGGCCTCTCCTGTTTGCATGGCCCTCAGACTCGGCCCAAACCAAGGCCCGGGCCCCCCAGCACTGCCACAGCCCTGACCCCCAGAGGCAGCAGCCCAGGCAGAGGTCAGGAGCTCAAGGATACTCAGAGGCATGCGGGCCTTGGGAATTTCCCACACCTACACACACACACAAGCACAATCCTGAGATGTGTGTACAAACATCTCTATAGCGCCTGGACCCCCAACTCTCTCTCTCTCTCTCTCTCTCTCTCTCTCGATGGTCTGCCAGCAGATGGATAGGGTTTCATTTAAACACTAACTCCACCTGCCACACACACCAGAACCTTCTGGCTCCGTGCCCCTTTCACAACTGCAAGCACAGCATACTCATTCACACGTCCCCATCCCCACCAACGGCATCTTCAGAAGGTACGCACACACACACGCGTTGTAAAAGGCAGACACACTCACACCCAAGACCACCTAGAATGTAGTTAAAGGGACCCGCCCACACCCGCACACACTGACTCACTGTGTATGGGTTGACAGTCGCTGGAGTGAACAGGCTGGAAAAACCCTTCACACCCTCAGAAGTGTAAGACACGCCCTCCCACAGACAGACAGGGTCACCCCGCGGCTGTCTTTTGATTCAGAAACATCAGGAACCAGAGTTTTCTCCACACCCCCTCCCTCTCTAATAGGAAGAGAAAAGTCACCCAAGAAGGAAAGGTGTGTGTCCCTGTCCTTCTTTGTCTCTCTTTTTCTCTCTCCTCCCACCTGACTCTGCCCCCAGAGAGCCCCGAGGAGGTGGGTGGCCAGGGTAAGGGGAGCTCTGAGCAGGCCCCTATCCGCCTGCAGACAGCATCCGGAGGTGCCTGAGCCAAGGGGCTGTGCTCCAGCAACATCGCGTGAAGCTGGAGACGAAGCCCAAGAAGTTTGAGGACCGAGTGCTGGTGAGGGCACTGGGCTTGGGAGCAGAGGGAGGCACCAAGGGCAGCGGGGCTGCTGAGGGCAGAGAGCCTGGGAGGCAGGGAACACAGAGGTGGGGAAGAGCTGAGGAGCCATAGTCTAGGAGAGGGTTAGGCTGGGCTGGGTCAACGTCCAGGAGATTAGAATGGGGCATGAGAGAGAGGGAAGACCCCAGCACAGAGGGCCGCTGCTGGCCAGGTTGCACACAGGCTGAGGGGGCTAAAGGAGGGCAGGAATCGATGGCCCAGGGAATGGCCATTTGCTGCTGATTTCCTTTTCCTTTCTCTGAAGGCCCTGACCTCCTGGCGCCTCCACCTCTTCCCCCTGAAAGTCCCAGCTAAGGTAAGTTGGGCTGAGGAGCGGAGAGCACCTGGCATGCTCCCTCCTGAGCGTGGCAGCCAGACCCTTACCACGAGCTGAGCATCCCATACCCGCAGGTGGAGAGCTCCTTCAATGTCCTGGAGATCCGGGCCTTCAACACACTCAGTCAGAACCAGGTGAGCACCAGGGCCTGGGCCCCACTATCAGGCCAGCAGGATGAAGGGGTCAATATGTGAGGCCCTGCTGCTCCCTCGCCCCCAGATCCTAGTGGAGACGGAACGAGGCATGGTGAGCATGCGGCTGCCATCAGCTGAGAGTGTGGACCAAGTGACGCGACATGTGAGCTCAGCCCTCTCCAAGGTCTGCCCTGGCCCTGGGTGAGTGGCAAAGGAGGAATCTCTCAAGGGGGTGGACAACAAGGAAACCTCTCCCTCCTCCCCTCCTTCCCTCCTTCCCTCCTTCCCCTGGACCCCAGCTCCGAGGACAGCAAGGAGAAGAGCAAGCATGTTCCTGCTCCTGTTTTTTCCTGGGGATCCAGAAGCCATAAGACATTGAGAGCGTCTGTTCACCTCTCTCTGGGATGGATTTGTTCATCTTCTAGGTGTCTAATCCGGCGTGGAAATGCAGACACTCCAGAAGGGCCCCGAGACACATCCCCCAACTCTGAGACTTCCACATCTACCACTCACAGTGTGTGTGGTGAGCAGGGGCAGACCTGACGAAAGTGGGACCTGAACCCCCCTGCCCCTTGTCCAGAGTCCTTTATATATGGGGTTTCACCTGCCCCGGGGACCCCACAGCTCCCGGACCTCAGAGGTTCATGGTGTAGCAGGAACCCAGGACATAAAATGACCTTGACCTTTCCTTGACCCCCCAACCTGTTCCTCACTCCCTTGCCCCTCGTGGAGCCAGCCCATATTCTGCCCACAGGTGGCTTCTCCGAGACCTACGCTGCCCTGTGTGACTACAATGGGCTGCACTGCCGGGAGGAGGTGCAATGGGTGCGTTGGGCAGGGACCCACTATTTGGGCAGCTGGGACCTGGAGGGAGCGGGCAGAGGAGGAGGAGGAGGGGAGCAGGTGTGAGCCAGTTCTACCTCTCCAAGGATGTGGACACCATCTATCATGCCGAGGATAACCGCGAGTTCAATCTTTTAGATTTCAGCCACTTGGAGAGCCGGTAAGCTGATGGGATAGACTCCCCACCCCCACTACAGAGGCCCTTCTGATCCCACCCACAGTCCCAGCTCTCTCTCCCCAACCCCCCTGCACTGCCTTCTACCCATCCAGGCTTTCCCCAGCCCAACCACTCTATCCCTAGTCTCTTCTTTCCTGCCCACCTGCTCACCCTTTCCTACCCACTTCAATCTCCCCACAGAGACTTGGCCCTAATGGTGGCAGCCCTGGCCTACAACCAGTGGTTCACCAAACTCTACTGCAAGGACCTGCGGCTGGTAGGGACGAGGAGGGGTGGTGGAAGTGGGAGGAGAAATGTCCTCTCTGGTCCCTGGTCACAGCACCCCTCTGTCCTCAGGGCTCTGAAGTGCTAGAACAGGTGCTACATACCCTGAGCAAGTCGGGGAGCCTCGAAGAGCTGGTGCTGGACAACGCTGGACTGAAGACGTGAGCCAGCCTCCTCCTTGGGCAGTGGTGCCCCTGTGATGTAATCTTAGGGCAACAGAACCTCAGAGCACAATAGGGGCCTCTGAGCTATCTCATCCTGCTCCTCGCTTTACAGAAGACGCTGGGGCTCAAAGAGGGCAGAAAACAAGTCCATGGTCGCGCTGGACTCAGACCTAAGCCCCCTGACCCCCAGCTCCAGGGCCTTCCCCAGCAGGGCCTTCCCCAGCAGGGCCTTCCCCAGCAGGGCCTTCCCCAGCATGCTCCATCCACCACCAGGCAGGGTGGGCTTCTCTGACTCGAGGGCCCGAAGCTGGGCTTTGTCTCAGCATAACTTCTCTTGTGCTCCAGAGTGGTGACAAGTTCCGTGGCAGACCCTGAGCTGCTCCCCACCTGGGGGGCTCTATCCTTTGCAGTCCCAGCCAGGCGGGCAGGTGGAGGAGAAGGGGAAGCCCAGGGCCTGGGACAAACAAACCCTTCCTCCCCCTGCCTGAAGGGACTTTGTCCAGAAGCTGGCCTGCGTGTTTGGGGAGAACGGAAGCTGTGTGCTACATGCCCTCACTCTGTCCCACAATCCCATCGAGGACAAGGGTGAGCCCCAGCCCGGAATCCTACCCCCACCGCAATGCAGACCCCTGACCTAGCCCAGAGCCCAACCCGGGTCTGAACAGTGGATCTCCAACCTGATACCAGCCCCTGCCCCAACACCTCCACCCTTCACCCCCGGCCTGTACCCCACTCACACCCCTACTCTGACTGTGCCACCTGCTCCCACTGCCCAGCCTCTCACTGGGTGCATTTCTCTCCCCACTCCCCAGGTTTCCTCAGTCTGAGCCAGCAGCTCCTCTGCTTCCCCACTGGCCTCACCAAACTGTGCCTGGCCAAGACTGCCATTTCCCCTCGAGGTATTTGCACTGGGGACCCTGACGTGTGACCATTAACCTCCCCAGTGCTGCCTAGGATGTTGGGCCCCATCCAGAGGCATATCCACACACTCACACAGCCTCCCAGGGATCAAGGGAAGGAAAGGAGCCACATTTGGGGAGTGGGGAAGCGTTGTACACCCGGAGAAGAGGTGGGGATGGGGGCCAACCCAGCCCAGTGCCCGCTGTGCTCAGGGCTCCAGGCGCTGGGCCAGACCTTCGGGGCCAACCCGGCCTTTGCCAGCTCCCTTCGATACCTGGACCTGAGCAAGAACCCTGGGCTGCTTGCCACAGACGAGTCCAATGTGAGTCCACGGAGCATAGCCTCCGGCCCCTGCCGAAGCACGCTCAGGCTGCAGGGCCTGGGTCTCTATCGCCCCTTCCCCTGCAACCCCTCTGCCCTCCCTTCCCAGGCCCTGTACAGTTTCCTGGCCCAGCCCAACGCTCTGGTGCACCTGGACCTGGCAGGGACTGACTGCGCCATTGACTCGGTGAGGGGTGGGTTGGTAATGGTGGACCAGCCTGCGGTGACTGGGGAGGCCAGGGTAGGTCTGTGCCCCACCACCTTCCTTGGGTATGAAGGTGGGCAGAGCTGGCAGGATGGCTTCAGGTTCAGCTGACTTGTAAAGCAATGCCCACAGCTGACACCGGTGCCGCACTTTATCTCGGTCCCTGCCCAAGGCTGTGCTGGCTCCGTGAAAGCCAGCCCTCGCTCCACCCCCCTGGCCCAAGGCTGCAGCCACCAGGAGGCTATGTGAACAGGCACCTTGTGAGCCTGTGGTGACCCTGGCTTTACGCATCCATTGTCTGTGAGCCTGTCTACCACCCCTGGGGACCAGGCAGGGAGTAGACCCACTTTCCACAGGGGTGGAACCGAGGCAATACGAGGGGAAGTGGGCATCCATAGCTGGGCTCGCATAGACGGACCATGGGGGGTAAGAGCAGGACCTTGATGGGGAGGGAGGACCCCTCCCAGCACCCCTCCCAGCCCCTGCGAGACCCACCGTGTCTCTCCCCACAGCTTCTGGGTGCCCTGCTCCATGGCTGCTGCTCCCACCTAACCTACCTCAACCTGGCGCGTAACAGCTGCTCTCACAGGTGGGAGTGTGAGGGGTGCAGGAAGGGATGTGGCAAGTGGTGGGGGTCCCTCTCCCTTGCTGACCCCAGGGGTCTCCGCAGGAAGGGCCGGGAGGCCCCGCCAGCCTTCAAGCAGTTCTTCAGCAGCGCCTACACACTGAGCCACGTCAACCTGTCTGCCACAAAGCTGCCCCTGGAGGCCCTCAGGTCGGGTGGGTGCAGGGTTGGGGGAGCGCCCAAGGGGAAGCCATAAGAGAAGGGGCAAGAGGTGCAAGTGGGCCTGCTGGCCTTCCCCCCACAGGGCGCTGCTCCAGGGCCTCTCCCTCAACAGCCACCTCAGTGATCTGCACCTGGACCTCAGCGGCTGTGAGGTGAGCCCTCGGTCCCCCAATCCCACTGCTTGCCCCCCACCCACTGTTCATTTCTCTGACCTAGTCAAACCCTGGCAGTATCTTGCCTCTGCACCACTCCTCTGTGACCCCCAACCTGATCACACCGCCACTTTCCCGCCTCAGTCTGTGGTCTGCGTCCCTCTTTCCAGAGGTCATTTTCAGTCTCCAGTATCTCCCCCCTTAAAGCTTTGCGGACGGAGATACCAGGCTTTCCCACCAGAGGGCAGGAGCGAGCTATCTCCGGTGCAGCGGCCTGGAGACTTTTCTGACTGAAAGGGAGAGCCCTGGGGAAGAATCTGGTGTGGAGAAGGGGCCTCCTGATTTTACACCCCAGACCTGATATGACCTTGAGTCCTGGCGTAACCACTTTGGTCTCTGAACATTAAAGGTGCCCTCCCCCCGCCCTTACCCTGCCTCCTGCCCCACCCCTACCCTGTTCCTGCAGCTCCGCTCAGCAGGAGCCCAGGCTTTGCAAGAGCAATTGGGGGCTGTCACCTGTGTGGGCAGCCTGGATCTGTCAGACAATGGTGAGTAGAGGTGTTTTCTTCCTGGGAGCCAGGTGGGGACAGGGCCTGGAGCGTGGGGGAGACGCGTTAAGGAGACCCCTGTGAGCCTGGGCCTCAAGGCCAGGCCTCTCCCATCTACTGGCCAGGGTTTGACTCGGACCTCCTGACACTGGTGCCCGCACTTGGCAAGAACAAGTCCCTGAAGCACCTGTTCCTGGGCAAGAACTTCAATGTCAAGGCCAAGTAAGGCCCCTCCCCATACCACAGACCCTCACTCTGTCCGCCCCCTCTCCTTTTGGCTCCCTGTATTGCCTCTGACCCCCTCCCTTCTCCCCCAATATCATGACCCCAGCCCTCTCCCCTCAGGACCCTGGAGGAGATCCTCCACAAGCTGGTGCAGATGATCCAGGAAGAGGACTGTGTGAGTGACTGGGCCTGGGAGGGGGGGCTGCTCTGGCGGGAGCCTTGGGAGCTGGGCCCAACCCCTACTTGCCCACAGTCCCTGCAGTCACTGTCCGTGGCAGACTCCCGGCTGAAGCTGCGCACCAGCATCCTCATCAATGCCCTGGGCAGCAACACCTGCCTGGCCAAGGTGGATCTGAGCGGCAATGGCATGGAGGACATTGGGGCCAAGATGCTGTCTAAGGCCCTGCAGATAAACTCCTCCCTCAGGTGGGTCCCCACTTGAACCCTCTGACCCCCTACGGGCACGTGCGCACGCGCACACACACACGCACACACACACACACACATGCCCTTCCTGCTTGTCTTGCTCTGCCCCAGCTTCCAGGAAACCCTCAGTCCCAAACCATCTCTGAGTCTGCCTCATTACCCAGGAAAGGAGGGGGCTGTGTTCTGCCCCTTAACAGGGACTCAGAGGGAGGGTAACAAGCTGTGCTCAACCTCTCCCCAGAACTATCCTGTGGGATCGGAACAATACATCTGCCATGGGCTTTCTGGACATTGCGAGGGCCCTGGAGAGGTGAGTGGACCAGGCTCTTCCCTGACCCAGGCCCCCAGCTTCCTGGGCCTGGACCAAGCCTGAACTAACTCAGCCTCACACCAGCCCTCTTGACCTATTTGCACAGAAATGTTAGAAAGGGCCGTGGACGAGGGAAGTGGTCAGCAAGAGGTGGGTCTGGGGGAGCAGGGGCCTCTCCTCATCTCCTCCTCCACGTAGCTGTGCTCTTATGTCCACAGCAACCACACGCTGCGCTTCATGTCCTTCCCCGTGAGCGACATCTCCCAAGCCTACCGCAGCGCCCCCGAGCGCACTGAGGACGTCTGGCAGAAGGTGGCGGCCTAAGTAGGGTGGAACAGAGAGGGCAGGGGCCAGCCCACACCCCCAGGCCCTGACCCGCTCACCTGGTCATCCCCAGATCCAGTGGTGCTTGGTGAGGAACAACCACTCCCAGACGTGTCCCCAGGAGCAGGCCTTCAGGCTGCAGCAGGGCCTGGTGACCAGCAGCGCCGAGCAAGTAAACGTTTCCCTCCGGGACACGTGGGGCATGCGTGGGGGATGCATGGGGCATGCAAGGCACAGGTGTGATGTGACAGGGGGCAGGGGAGCATGAAAGAGGCATCACATGATGCCCATAACTGGGCTCAAGTATGGGGAAGGAGAGGGGCCCCAAAAACAAGAGAACATGTGGGCAAACAGTGGGGGCCCCAGAAAAGGGAGCTCCACGGGGCATTCACGAAGGGCTTCCCCAGAAGAAGTGAGAGCAGGCCATCCAGAGAGATCACCGCCACCCAGGTAGTGCGGCACCAATAGCACTGCCCAAGGAGACAGAGAAACCTGGGAGGGTGTTGTGCGGGGTCCCCCTAACACTCCTGCCGGCTGTGCTGCAGATGCTGCAGCGGCTGTGTGGACGCGTGCAGGAGGAGGTCCGGGCCCTGAGGTTGTGCCCCCTGGAACCCGTGCAGGATGAGCTGCTCTACGCTCGGGACCTCATCAAAGACGCCAAGAACTCCCGGGCGGTGAGCCCTGCACAGCACCCCACACACTCTCGCTGGCAATCCAGAACCCAGGAAGGCCAGCCATGCTAGCCCAGAAGGGTCTGGGCCCTGCCTGTGCATCTGCCCTCCAGGCACAAAGGCCTGTGTCTGGCCTGACCATAACCCCTTCCTTACACAGCTGTTTCCCAGCCTCTATGAGCTGGGGCACGTGCTGGCCAACGACGGGCCTGTGCGGCAGAGGCTGGAGTCCGTAGCCAGTGAGGTGTCCAAGGCTGTGGACAAGGAGCTGCAGGCAAGTCCTGGGGAAAGAGTCTAGTGTTGACCCAGGCTCTAAGCCGAGGGCTAGGCCTGCCCGGGGAGATTACTGGGGCAAGAAGGAAATGCAGAGCTGAGACCACCCACATTCCCACTGTGCAAAGACATTACTAGACACTGGGCTTGACTTGTCTCTGCTAGCTTCAGTCTTGGCCCCTGGCCTCTCCCCTCTCCCCTGGACTGACTTCCCTGTCCATATGGTGGGGTGGACGCCTGAGGGGCTGGAAGAGACAGGCTGTTGTCTCTCGGCTGGGAAGCCACCCCTGACCCTGACCCTGCCCCGCTTTGGGCTCTGGCCTCCCTTCCCCCATACTAGGTGATCCTGGAGTCCATGGTCAGCCTCACGCAGGAGTTATGTCCCGTGGCCATGCGGGTAGCTGAGGGGCACAACAAGATGCTGAGCAATGTGGCCGAGCGCGTCACTGTGCCCCGAAACTTCATCCGCGGGGCGCTGCTGGAGCAGGCCGGCCAGGACATTCAGAACAAGCTGGAGTGAGAGGCAGACGGGTTGGGGCAGGGCTGGATTGGACCCAGAACACTTAGGATCGTGGGGCCCAGCTCTCAACCATGAATAATGAATGGCACAGTCTCCATTACCAGGGATAAATCTTTAACCAACTGCAACCTTGCTATTCAGGGTCGGACTGGTCTTTGCCCTGGAAATCTAAGTGCTGAGCTGGGGTTTAGGAGCCGGGCAGTGCACACAGAGGTGCGCGCACACACATAGCCACACGCACACCGGAGTCATCTCCGGAAAACAAACACAGCCTCTGCGGAGGCATGGCCAAAGAGAATGGATGTGATTGGAGTGTGTGGACTACACGCTCTCCCGCCCAGTTTTCACCCCTGGGCCTCTTTCACTATGGGTCTGGGTGCCACCACTCTCCAAAGCAAAGAAAAAGAAAAATTATTACGAGAAGAACTGGTTTCTGCTCTTACAGCAGAGGCCAGAAGAGCTCTCTCGGCACCCCAACTCACCCAGCTCTGCTCCACTGGGGCTCCAGGGGCCCTCAGTCCTCTTTGCCCACCTCCTAACCCACACACACCTAGGCGGGAGGTCGGTGGGTGGGACTGGGTCAGTCGGTGGGAGATTTGAGTGTGGCCCTCAGGAGCCTCCTACAGCATGTTAGGGCCTCCTTGGATGGCCGGGGCGGGCCAGCTGGCCCTCCCCCTCAGGCACCTGGGGAAGGCAGGGCTGAGGCTCAGGGCGGGGGAAGGAGTGGCTGAGCGGCCCCACCTGTGCCCACAGTGAAGTGAAGCTCTCAGTCGTCACCTACTTAACCAACTCCATAGTGGATGAGATCCTGCAGGAGCTATACCACTCACACAAGAGCCTGGTAAGGTTTCTGAACCCTGGCCAGGTTCAGACAGGCCCTGCATGTGGGCATCATACCACCTCCCCCAGCCCCCTCCCCTCAAGGCTCTGGGAGGTAGACCACTTGCTTAGGATCCTGTCCTTCCCCAGGCCCGGCACCTGGCCCAGCTAAGGACCCTATCAGATCCATCAGGGGGACCAGGCCAAGGGCAGGATCTGTCCTCCCGGGGCCGGGGCCGTAACCATGACCACGAGGAGACCACAGATGATGAACTTGGGACTAACATCGTGAGCACCCCACCCCCATCCCGCTCCCTAACCTAGGTCCTGCCCCTGAACCTGCAAAATACTGTCCCCTTCCACTTCTCCGGATTCCACCCGCCCCTTACGGAACTGGTCTCATCCACCAGCCCCAACCAGCCCAGCCTCTTCCCTAATCCCAATGCCCAGACCCCTGAGGAGAGGGAGGCAGGAGGGACTCTAAAAAGAAGGTTTCGTGAGAAATGGAGGCTCCAGATGAGATCCTGCCATGCGCCCCACTATTCACCTCCATTTCTACAGGACACCATGGCCATCAAAAAGCAAAAACGCTGCCGCAAGATCCGGCCAGTGTCCGCCTTCATTAGTGAGTCCCCAGCTTCGATTCTAATGGCCCTGTTTCCCTTTCCTTTTCCTCTGTCTCACCAGCCTGCTTTCTCCCTGTCCCTCCTGCTGGTCCCTCTAATGCTGCTGTCCCCACAGGTGGGAGCCCTCAGGACATGGAAAGCCAGCTGGGGAGTCTGGGGATCCCTCCTGGTTGGTTCTCAGGACTCGGGAACAGCCAGCCCACTGCCAGTGGCTCCTGGGAAGGTCTATCCGAGCTTCCCACTCATGGCTATAAACTAAGGCATCAAACACAAGGCAGGCCCCGGCCCCCCAGGACCACCCCTCCAGGACCTGGTCGGCCCAGTGTGAGTCCCTAAGGCCTCTCGAGAGGATCGACTTCACAAGGCCAGGCGCGGAGCACCAGCCTTGGGGGATGTGGCGGGGGCCCTAGCAGGCCACCAAAAGAGGGACTGTCCAGTTTGGATGGGAGCTAGACCTTGTCACAGATAGGAAATCCGTCTGCCAGACAGTACCAGTCATGTGGAGAGAGCTGCCAAGCTTAGTAAATTTCCAGGTGGACTGGAGTCTAAATGTCCACGGGGCCAAGAGAGGCCAGTGCACGTCCAAAGGGGCAGAAGGCCCTGGGGGAGGGGAGGGTCTTCCCGGCCCGGATGAGATTCCCTACAGGACTTCCCTCCCAGCAGGTGCCCGGGCCTGGGACGCGTCAGGAGAACGGGATGGCCACCCGCTTGGATGAGGGGCTGGAGGACTTCTTCAGCCGAAGGGTCATGGATGAGAGTTCCAGGTGTGGCACCGAGACACACTCCCATGCACCAGGCCCCGAGGCCTGGAAGGACTCATGTCTGCCCAGCTCCCATGGAGACAGAGCCCCGGGACAAAGCCAGTCTCTGGGACATTCCCTCACATTCTCGTCCTTCCACACCTAGCCCTTGTCTCCCATGTTTTCTTAGTCTCAGGACAGCTAACCAGAAAGGATGGGGCCAGTGGGGTGGTGGGGACGGGCCGGGGCAGGTTGGGGCTGGCTGCAGGCCCTGGGTGGTATGACCATTAGGGTAAGAGGCCTGAGGGCATGTTCTCAGTCACTGTCCCGCCCTGAGGAACTGGGTCACTTGGAGAGACAGCGGGGAGGGCAGGAGCGTGCCTGGGAGGAAGAGTTGATCTGCTGGAGGATTATGACGGGGAAGGTGAGGACACCATCTCCCCTGAGATAAGTGGGGAGGGCTGCAGAGCCGCAGGAGAACTAGATGAGAGGAAACTGGGAGGTTTGTGAGACCTGAGATAGCCGACCAGCACCCCCTGAGCTATCTCTGCATCTGGCATTTACATCTCCCCGAGCCCTGCCATTAACGCACCCTGACCTGCTCAGCTGCCCTCGGACCCTGCGGCCCCTGCGGCCAGGCCTCCCGGAGCCTCCGCTGCCTCCACTGCAGAAGAAGAGGCGCCGAGGCCTGTTTCACTTTCGTCGGCCCCGGAGCTTCAAGGGGGACAGGGGGCCAGGGTCCCCCACCACCGGACTCCTCCTCCCAGCACC
>NW_005354503.1:350120-357848 GCF_000412655.1 Myotis brandtii | reverse complement strand
GAGAGCCCCCCCAGCCCAGACCCGCCCAGCCTCGGCAACAACTCTTCCCCCTGCTGGAGCCCAGAGGAGGAGAGCGGCCTGCTCCCTGGACTGGGGGGGAACCGGGGGCCTTCCTTCCGCAGGAAGATGGTAAGTGAGGCAGGAGGTACTGTGTCCTCCCCATTTGCTGTCCCACACAGAGCCCACCTGCCCATCCCACCCAGGCAATTAAGGGGAGGATGCTAGGGACTCTGGGGAACTTTGGTCATCCCTGCTCCCTGCTCCTTGTGAGTGGGCTGGGCCTGCATAGCATGCTGGGAGTGCTGCGTGCATTTTGGGAAGACTCTTCCAAGGGTGTGGGCAGGGCTCCCCCGGGCTGGGGGCTCCGAGGGGCAGGGGCCCTCCCCACTCCCTTGCTGCCTGTGGAGCCCCTCCTCCCTCAGGAGCTGCTTGTAAACCTGAGAACTTGTTTCAGGGTTCTGAGGGGTCAGAGCCAGGGGAGGGGGCCCAGGCCCCTGGGACAGCACAACAGCCAAGAGTCCAGGGTGTTGCCCTTCCTGGGTTGGGAAGAACCAAAGGTTGGAGCTTCGATGGGAAACAAGAGGTGAGGGGAGCCCAAGCGGTGAAGTGAGGGTCCTGTGGGTCCCTGTCTACCACCCCCTCCTTCCTGCACTCCCATCCCTGGTGGGTCCGTGGAAAAAACCATGCACTGGGGGTAGAGGTGTTCTCTGCAGCTCTGCCCATGCCAGACACTTGCCGTGAGATCCCGGGCAGGTCACCTGACCTCTGGAGCCTCTGCTTCCTTGTGAAATGGGCGGTCATAAAAACACTTCCCTCCAGAGCTGTTTCCCAAACTCTGGTGACTTGATTACCACTTTAGGACTGATTTTTATCTTCTCCACATTCCACCTGTGTTATTATTTACATATTGTTTTCATTTAAATCAACTCGCCTTTTTTAACTTAGTCTGGACCTGTGCATTATTATCTTTAAAACCAAAGTCCTGTTCTCTTTTACTACACATAAAAGAAACACATAACTGTTAAAATAGCAGTACTTTCATTCATGCGAGCCATTTCTGATGCCCCTAGGGCAGTGGTCGGCAAACTGCGGCTCGCGAGCCACATGCGGCTCTTTGGCACCTTGAGTGTGGCCACGAAGTTTCAATCGCACTGTACGTGCGCGCCCGCACGTGGTATTTTGTGGAAGAGTCACACTCAAGGGGCCGCAGTTTGCCGACCACTGCCCTAGGGTGGTCTGGGTGCCACTCTTTGGGGAAAACGGTGCAAGCGCCAGAGCAGAAGCCCCTTGCTAACTGCAGCCCCCACCTGGAGAGGGTGTTTCTGATCCCCCCGACTCGACTCCCCTTTCAGGGCACAAGCCCAGACCTGGAGGGCAGCGTCCAGGCTTGGCAGAAACGGCGCTCTTCGGATGATGCAGGTGAGCACGGTCACCCTCCCTTCCTTCTTTTGACCCCTCTCTCAGGGGCCTCTCCTAATTTGCCTTTCCCGGTCCCCTTTTCCATCCCCCTCCCCCGCCTCCACTCCAGGGCCTGGAGCCTGGAAGCCGCCGCCACCACCTCAAAGCACCAAGCCGAGCTTCAGCGCCATGCGCCGTGCAGAGGCCACCTGGCACATAGGTACGGACACCTCTCTCAGGCAGCAGCGCCCAGGCCCAGGCTGTGCCCACACACACAGAAGCCACGGCCCTGCATCGGGGAGGCCAAGGTGGGGCCGTGAAGAGTCCACACGGGAAATGTTTAAGGATATTTACAGAGCGATAGCCAAGAGACAGCCCAGCCCGAAGAAAGGCCCGACAGAACAGAAGTGGCTTTGCCAGGACTGGCAGACAAGAGCACCCACGGTGGGAGATCCCAGATAGTTCTCTAGGCAGGGCCGCCTGTGGTCCCTGTCAGCAGAGTGGCGCCCTCTACAGACAGGTTCTCTCTCTGACCCTCAGCTGGGAAGAGTGGGCAAGTACTCGTCATGCCAGGCCCACCTCAAACATTCCAGTCTCCTCCAAAAACAGCTGCCAAGCCACCCTCAGAGGAGGCACCAGGTGCCACAGGGAAGGGGCCAGAGCCCGTCCTGCCCTGGAGGTCAGAAACCCTGGTTGTTAGGCCCAGCCCAGCCACCACCAGTAATAACCTTATACAAGTTATTGACCTTCTGGCTTTGAAACTCTGAAGGAATAAAAAGGAGGGTTCATGCCATGACATTCGCTTCTGCTGGGTTCAGAGCACCTTGCACCCACCGAACCTCTGAAGGAAAGCTGGGCAGCTCAGCGTCAACCTAAGTTCCCACAGGCCTGGCATCTGACCCTTCCACAGCACTGACAGGGACACATCTCACCGTAGATATAGACGCTCCACCACCCTCCTCCCCTCCACCAGACACCAGGGCACCAGGCACGTGCAGAGCCAGGCTGGCTCCTGCCCATCCTCCAAGGCCCAGCCAGTACTGGGGGCATCTTTGCTGGTTTCCCATCCCCCCCCCAAAGTGGTTAAATAGGCAAAGTGGGGCTCCATCCTTCATTTAGACCACGGGAGTTGGATGCTCCACTGCGCGCACGCCCGCCCCAGCACCCTCAGGCTTCTTACCCACACCCACAGACACGCACACAGACAACACCTTCCAGGTGGGTCACCCTCAGGCTCCATTTGCATGAAGCCACAGAGGCAGGAGGTGGGGGTGCCAGGGCGCCCCTCCTTGAGGCTCTCGCTATCTAAGTCAGACAGGAGACAAAGTCCTGGGAGAGCCAGGCTGCAGCCTTGGCAGGGCCCCGGGCACTGCAGCCCTGGCTGAGCAGCCCCGCCTGTGGGCCAGACGGCCCCAGGCTCTGGCTCTATCCCAGCAGGAAAGAGCTAGACCCTGCTCTTCACGAGGGGCAGCCTGAGCCCACTCCAGAGGTGACGGGCTCAGGACCACCCTGGGGGCCAAGGTCTAAGGAAATGTAAGAGTAGAAGGGAACATTAGCAGAGGCATAGGAGCAAAAGGGGAAGTCCAGGCCTCCGGGGCAACATAGGGGCAGGGGAGGGAGGGCTATGCAAGAATGCCTGTTCCTGCAGTTTCTTTTCTCTCCTCATCCCCTAGCTGAGGAGAGTGCCCCCAACCACAGCTGCCAGAGCCCCAGCCCCTCCTCCCAGGATGGGGAGGAGGAGAGGGAGGGGGCCCTGTTCCCGGAGAGGACCGTTCCCGCTAGGAATGCCAAGGTGAGGGCTGGCAAGGCGAGTGGGGAAGGCGGTTTGATAAGGCAAAGGACTAACTAATGATCCAGCATCTTCCTTCTTCTGTCAGCTGCAGGACCCCCCGTTAGCTCCACGGCCCCCCAAGCCAGTGGCTGTGCCCAGGGGCCGCCGTCCCCCCCAGGAGCCAGCGGGCAGGGAAGAGGCTGAGGCTGGGGGTGCAGCCCCAGGAATGAACAAACCCCGGCTGAGGCTGGGCTCACAGCAGGACCAAGAGGAGTCCGAGGTCCAAGGTCTGCTGCCTGGCTGGAGGGGGCCTCGGGATGCCTCTGGGACCCTGCTGCCCACACCGGTCCCCAGCCCAAGCACCCAGCTGTGAGCCCCACTCCCATGCCGGACCTGCCTTGGCTATCATTTCAGGGCTCTTAGATCCAGGCCGCCGGACTGCCCCGCTGAAGCCCAAGAGGACACGGCGGGCACAGTCCTGTGACAAGCTGGAGCCTGATAGAAGAAGGCCCCCTGACTCCACAGGTGCCGGTGGGTGGGCCAGAGGGCAGTTCCCCTTCCCACCCTCCTGTCCAACATGGCGCACCCGACATGGGCGGCTGGCTCTCCCTGCCCAGGAAACAGGCCCCCCTGGATTTGTCCCCAGCAGGAACCAGTGAGCCGGGAACAGACTGACAGCGCTGCTGCACCCTCCCCAGCCCTCCTCTCGACATGTGCCTCACAAGGACTGACCCCCTACCCCCTGCACCTCCAGGCCCCTCTGCCAGCCCATCCCACAGGGGCTGGATGGCATATGAGGTGTGGGGGGCAGTAGGGGGACAGGGAGGGAGGGAGCAACCTGGAAAGAGGGAGGCTCTGAATGCCTGCTCCCTCAGCAGAGAGTCGGGGGGGGGGCCTCTCCCTCCCTGGAGGGCAGATCTATCCCTCTGCCCCCAGGGGCTCTCTCCCCACTTGTATAGAATAAAAAGAAAAATCACTGCCTTCCTTTGCGTCTTTGCTGCCTTCCCCACTCACTGCCCCACACCCCACCATCTGTTCCCCTTCAGTGCTTGTTCTCAGTGGGGAAGAGGGAGGAGTGCCTCACAGGGTTGGGGCTGGGGCTCTGAGCAGAGAGGAGAGACTAGAGAAGTGATGGGCAGGTCAGAGGGACCCAGTAAGTGTCATGTGTAGGATCTGGGCTGAGCTGGCTGGAGAAGAGACCAAAATGATAGAAACCAGCACCAGTGTGTGTCCAGCTTTGGGGCGTGTGGTGGGATTGGAAGACCCCAGTGTACCAGGAGGAGACTTGGGAGCAGGGTGCTGTGCGTGCATGTGCGTGTGCGTGTGCATCAATAGTCAGAAATCTCCGCAGTAAAGCGGCCTGAAGGTGAACAGAAGCGTCTATGGTGTGAGAAGATTGATGATTACATTAATTTTTCCCATTGGTGTGCTGCCAAATACTAGCGTAGCATTCCAGACTCCAGCTCAAGAGCCTCTTCCTCTGTGAAGCCCTTCCTGATGCCCTCCCCCAACCCATCCCAGGGAACCCTCCCTCTTTGCGGCCCACTGCATCCTGACCAGATCCGCACCTTTGCACCTGACACACTTAATTGCGCTTGTGTATTGGCTTATCATCTCTGTCTGTGAGGTTGTCTGTTCTATATACACACACTCCCCCAGGGCCGGGAGCTGTGTCCTAATCACCTGCATAGCCCCAGCCCCTGGCACAGTGCCCGGTACCCAGGAGCTGTCAGTAAGTGACTGCCCGCTTAGGGGCTGAAGGTGAAGGTGTTCTGGGGAACCTTATTGCCTACTCATCCCAGATCACAATCACATGGACCCAGATGTCTTCACGTGGGGCAGGCAGCCCTCAGGCAATTGCTCACTTCCCCTGGTCTCACTAGGGAATGACTAATCTTTCCTCAAGATCTGTGCATGGTTTGGCCCCTCCCACAAGGAATCTCGGGTTGGGGGACAGTGAATTGTGGGCACTGGGAAGATGCCTCTGGAATCAGTCCTTCAGCACATCCCACTGGGAGTTGGTTGTGTGACCAGAATATGAGACCGCATGCCCTTAAGCAATTGTGTCCATGACCTTGTGTCTCCCTGTTAAAGGGAGACTGGTGGCTGGGACACTGAATCTCATTCTCAGAGCTATGAGGTTCCGAGTGGTTTTTAAGGAGCACGTGAAGATCTCCATGCTGCTGTATTTGGGCTGGCATGAGTGAGTGTGTGTGAGTGACAAGTGTAGCCAGCGTTCTTTTATATGCGCAAATATCCTTAACAAGCATGATGTGGAGAGTGTCGTGAGACTGGGTGTGTTTCCCTATGTGTATCTGTAGGGCTATAACTGTCGTGGTGTCACAGAGAGTTTACGTGCTGGCATCTGTGCGTGTCAAGATATGTGTGAGCCTGTGGGTTGTGGGTGCGTGTCTCCATCACTTCCCGGTGTGAATGTGTGTGCATCTCTGTGATGCTGGGTGTGGGTGTGGTGTGAAGGAGAAGATGTGTGTCATTGTGTCCATGGAGGTCCTGCCTCTGAGCCACCTCCAGCCCACCCTCCTCCCCGAGATCTGTGGCTCCCTCCCAGGCAGTGTCCCTGCCCCTCCTCTCTTCTCCCTCCCAACTGGAGGGAGGGTGAGGGGGGAGCTGGTGCTGCCACCTCCCCTCCCCATCCCTGCCCCATAAATAGCAGCAGAGCCAGAGCCGGAGCTGGCGCCAGCGGCTGGAGAAGAAAAGGAGTCAAGGCTGGGGCCAGAGCCGGAGAGAGGAACCCCCCAACTAGAGCCCAGGTGAGCCTCCCCTTCCTCCCTAGCCTAGCCCAGCCCTGCCCAGCCCAGCCTGACCCAGTCTCTGTAATAGCATCTCCCCCAGCCCCCAGAGGAGTCTCCGGTTCTGCCGGATCCCCTCACTATCACATGCCCTTGCCCTTCTCAGGGGACCTACAAGAACCGGGACTGGTGGCTAGAAGGCAGAGACCCCTGCAATCCAGACACCCACCCCCCTCACAGATCCAGAAAGCACAGGCTGTGGGGAGGGGGTACCCAGCCAGAGAAGGGTCCCCGTTCTGAGGGAGGTGCCTACAGGAACTGTCACACCCTCCTGGAGACAGACACAGGACTAGGGGACAGACACACAAGGTGGGAGCATTCAGACACACCAATGCACACGCGCTGGCAGAACCACAACATGAGATCAGACAGCCTCACCCTGAGACGTGGACAGATACAGATAGATGAACTGACCGGCCATGAACTTGGGCCAGCGTACCCCTGCCTGCTGCTGCCCGAGGCTTGGTACCACTGCTGGGGGAAGGTGGCGTGCGTGCATCCCACGGGCAGCATGGAGGGGGCCGCAGCTCCCCAAAAATCTCGTCGCTTAGAGACACTGCCAGCGCTGCCAAGAAGTGTGAGAACAGGGGAGGTGGGGAGGAAAGCGAGAGTTGTCATAGTGGGAGCCCCTGCCAGGAGCCTGGAGGAGCTCTCAGCAGGCTCAGGGCTCTGCCTCCAGCTCCCCAAGCCCACCACCCTCACTTCCCGTCAGCTAACTGCAAAGTGAGTCGGGGGAGATAAAAAGGGACAGCCCAGGGCACCTTTCACCCTGCTCCCTCCTGCCCACTGCAGCTCCATTCCTGAGGCCCGTCCTCTTCAGACTTCCAGGGGCCCATCCACCCCTTTCCCCACCCCCCTTGCCCCAGTTTATCTCCCTGGGGCCAAGACTGAGTGCTGCGCTGGCTCAAACATAGGTTGGGAAACAGCAGAAGGTGCTGAGGCAGCAAAAAGTGTGGATCAATCGATGGCCTAGGAGCCAAGACTGCCAGGAACACCCCCAACCCTCTAGCCCTGTCCAGCCCCTTCCATACATACTAGGCCAGAAGGGGTGACAGAAGCACAGACTGTGCAGGTGTGGGAGGCTCAGGTACTCTGCCCTCCTCTGCTCAGAGCTCCAAGGGAAGCCAAGCCCAGAGAGGGCAGGGGAAACAGGAGGTCCAGGAAGTGCGGGGGGTGCAGGGGGTCCCGGGCCTCAGGAAAAAAACAGGGCAAGGGAGGGTGGGGCCCAGGCTTCCAGAAGATAGACCCCCTCCCATGGCAGGTGTTCCCTTTCCAGTATCCAGGCCATCTGCTCTGTCCCCACAGTGACATGTCGGACCCTGAGATGGGATGGGTGCCTGAGCCCCCAGCCATGACACTGGGGGCCTCGCGGGTGGAGCTTCGGGTATCCTGCCATGGCCTCTTGGACCGAGACACACTCACCAAGCCCCACCCCTGCGTGCTGCTCAAGCTCTACTCTGATGAGCAGTGGGTGGAGGTGAGAGCAACTCAGGCCTGGAAGGAGGGAGGCTGGGTGGAGGCAACAAAGGCCTCAGGTGGGAAAGTGAAGACCCTGAGGGGCCTCCTCCAGGCTGTGTGGGTAACCTTGGTGAAGGGTGTGCCATCGTTACAAACACAAATCATTTATAGTTTCTAAAGCCCAGAGTTACAGAGGGGCCAGAGATGGCCCCACGGGCAGTGGCACTGCTCCCAACGGCCTTATGAGAGCCCCAGAGGGCTGAAGGTCTAGTGAGCTGGCAGCATCCTGAG
>NW_005354503.1:346573-350041 GCF_000412655.1 Myotis brandtii | reverse complement strand
GTCAACCTAGGGAGGGAAGACTAGTCACTGGGGGTGTGCCAGCCCAAGGAAAGCTGGCATGGTGGGTGGTCCAGGGGAAAAGTACCTGGGTTCCCAGAGGGCCCTCACCCTCCTGCCGCAGGTGGAGCGCACAGAGGTGCTGCGCTCCTGCTCCAGCCCCGTCTTCTCCCGGGTGCTGGCCCTTGAGTACTTTTTTGAAGAAAAGCAGCCCCTGCAGTTCCATGTGTTTGATGCCGAGGACGGAGCCACCAGCCCCAGCAGTGACACCTTCCTTGGCTCTACAGAGTGCACCTTGGGCCAGGTCTGCATTCCCACCCCACCCCCACCAGCTTCTGCTTCCTCTCTGAAATCCAAATTAACAGAGAGCATGAGCTCTAGGGCTAGTTCATTCCAGGCTTGGACCTCCATCTCCGCCATTCACTGGCTGTGCAGCCTTGGGCAAGATACTTAACTTCTCTGAGTCTTAGTTTCCTCGTCTACACAATGGGGGTCACAGTCCAACCCTAGCCCAACTTATTACCCCTGTCCCTTATACCCTGGCCAAGGCAGGTGGGGCCTCACAGCCGGGTCTCCCTCCACCTCCATCTCCAGATTGTGTCACAAACCAAGGTCACTAAGCCATTGCTGCTGAAGAACGGGAAGACTGCGGGCAAGTCCACCATCACGGTAGGCAAGGTCACCTATACTCACCCTTGGACAGGGCATTCAATGCCCCTGCACCAACAGCCATGGTGACATCATGCCCAGGACTGGCCCCCACTTAAAGGAAAGGGCCTAGGGTGGACCTTGTGGTAGGGGGGTCGGGGGGAGTCCTGCCACTTGTGTTCCCCTTGCAGATTGTCGCTGAGGAGGTGTCTGGCACCAACGACTATGTGCAGCTCACCTTCAGAGCCCACAAGCTGGACAACAAGGTCAAAATCCCAGAGTCCAGGCCCCCAAGTCAAGACAAATCCCAAAGTCCCGGCACTGTTCCCTTCTCTGTGTTAGCCGCTTCCCCCTGCACACCTCACCAGGCTCATGGGCCTGTTCCTCTATATCCCCAGGATCTGTTCAGCAAATCTGACCCTTTCATAGAGATCTATAAGACCAACGAGGACCAGAGTGAGCAGCTGGTCTGGAGGACCGAGGTTGGTGCCTGGGGCTATGGGGAAGGAGGGAGGAAGAGCAGAGTCGGGAAACCTAGATAGGAGGTGACCGGCTCTCTGGTGCCTCTCCAAGGTGGTGAAGAACAACCTGAACCCCACCTGGGAGCCATTCCGCCTGTCCCTGCACTCCCTATGCAGCTGTGACATCCACCGGCCTCTCAAGGTGAAGCCCCCTTCAAGCAAGGGCAGCCTACTGTAGCATCCAGCCTCTGCCTGAGACCTTCCCCCTGAGTGTAGCAAGCTCCCTTCCTCTCCCCCACTGTGCGGTAAAGAGCCTGTCACAGCTCAGTGTTCCTACATGTGTGCCTACATGTGTGCCTTTTATCAGAAGCCAAAGTCCCTGCCAGACTGAGCCAAAGAATGACGTTCTCGGCAAATGGCCTCTCTGGGCAGGTTGAGTTCGTCTTTTTGGACCTAGAGAGTGTTAGACCCCTACCTCCCTGAGTCCCTCCCCCTGACCCCAGGAACCACCGCAAAGCATCCCTGACCCTGACCCCCCTGCCTTCTCAGTTCCTGGTGTATGACTATGACTCAAGTGGGAAACATGACTTCATTGGAGAGTTCACCAGCACCTTCCAGGAGATGCAGGAAGGAACAGCAAATCCTGGACAAGAGGTGTCACAAAGACCCCTCCCCTAGGATCCCCCCTAAGACCTCTGGGAAAATTCTGAGGGCGATGCTGAAGAGGCCTCCATGCATCATCAGCATCACCCTAAGGCCTGAGCCGTGGAGGCCCTGCTCTGGGAGGCTTTGCTGGAAGGGGGATGAGGGGTCACCTGATGGAATTGTGACCTGGGCTTTTGGGGAATGTGGGGTCTAGATGCAGTGGGACTGCATCAACCCCAAGTATCGGGACAAGAAGAAGAACTACAAGAGCTCGGGGACCGTAGTTCTGGCCCAGTGCACGGTAAATCCCAGTGCCAGCCTCCAGTCCTGCCCCAGCCCTGAGCCCCACTGCAGCCTCACATTCAACTCTTCCTTTGCCTCTGGGAACTGAAAACCCTTGCCCTATACCACTGCCAACTTCAATCTCAAAAGCTCTGGTTCCTCCACTTCCCTCACAGAAGCCCCACCTAGCTCCCTCCCCGAAGGACTATCCCTCCACCTTATCTCCCTTGCTTCCACCAGGTGGAAAAGGTACACACATTTCTGGATTACATCATGGGCGGCTGCCAGATCAGCTTCACGGTAAATGCCCAGGGGATGGGGACACAGACCAGAGGGAAGGGCTAAGCCTATAGTGAACAGAAAGAACCCAGAATGCCCTCTGCCCTGCTTAGGCCTCTCATGAGCCTGGCATTGTCATTTGTACCCCTCACCCCGCTCTATGATGATGCTACCTGTGGGCTCACCCAGATTCACCTTAGTCCTCCCTACAGACACTAGCACTGGCCTAGCCTCTCTGTTGGTTCTCAAGGATGTAGCAAGTCCGTTTCCCCACCTCCACCAGGTGGCCATTGACTTCACAGCCTCCAATGGGGACCCGAGGAGCAGCCAGTCCCTACACTGCCTCAGCCCTCGCCAGCCCAATCACTACTTGCAGGCCCTGCGTGCAGTGGGAGGCATCTGTCAAGACTATGACAGGTAGAAAGAGGTGGCGGGCAGGGCCGGAGACAGTCAGGGAGGCTTTGCCCAGTGGGGCCTCACAGCCTTTTCTTCTCCCCAGTGATAAGCGGTTCCCAGCGTTTGGCTTTGGGGCTCGAATCCCTCCCAACTTCGAGGTAGGCTGGGTGCCAAGAGAAGGGAGGAGCTGGTGGGAGAGTGAGACAAGAAGGAATGATCCCCTTACTGTTCTCATAGGTGTCCCATGACTTTGCTATCAACTTTGACCCGGAAAATCCTGAATGTGAAGGTAAGAGGGGATGCTCCCACCAGCCCCCCAACACAGCTTGCTGCACACTCCTGTACACCCCATGACAACGCACAGACTGCATTCCCATGGGCCCAGCTCCCTGAGCCTTTATCCATTCAGTGCCTGGGTCCATTTGGTAAGACTTCCAGACCTTGGCCCAGCATCTACCCACCCAATTGCCCCAGTGCCTGGACCATCCAACTCTCCTTCTTACTGAGAAACTGGGGTGGGGGGGGGGATGGGCAGGGACAGGACACTTCCTTGCTTTAAGGGGTATCAGGAAGGGCTCCCCGCTAATCTCTGAAAGCCTCACCTCTGCCCACAGAGATCTCGGGGGTCATCACCTCCTACCGCCGTTGCCTGCCCCAGATCCAGCTCTATGGCCCCACCAACGTGGCCCCCATCATCAATCGCGTGGCTGAGCCAGCCCAGCGGGAGCAGAGCACCGGCCAAGCCACGGTGAGGAGAGGA
>NW_005354503.1:342616-346421 GCF_000412655.1 Myotis brandtii | reverse complement strand
ACTGGGCTTGGGGCATGTGCCAGTACCCTTGCATACAGATGCTACCTTCCTCCCCTCCACCGCAGAAGTACTCGGTGCTGCTGGTGCTCACAGACGGTGTGGTAAGCGACATGGCTGAGACCCGCACCGCCATCGTGCGCGCTTCCCGCCTGCCCATGTCCATCATCATCGTGGGCGTGGGCAATGCTGACTTCTCTGATATGCGGCTGCTGGATGGCGACGAGGGTCCCTTGCGCTGCCCTCGAGGGGTGCCCGCGGCCCGCGACATCGTCCAGTTCGTTCCCTTCCGGGACTTCAAGGATGTGAGTGTCCGATGCTCCCTCCCAGCAGGACTCCACAGCTCCTCACACACTCAAATCTGACCTGGTTCTCCCACCAGGTGGATGTCCTGAGAAGGATGCTAGAGCCCAGCTGGCCACTCCGAAGCCCTGCCCATACCCGCCCCTGCCCCTTATGCTTGGGTTCCTAACACTGCCATGATTCCTACCCGCAGGCCGCACCTTCTGCGCTGGCTAAGTGTGTCCTGGCTGAGGTGCCTCGGCAGGTGGTGGAGTACTACGCCAGCCAGGGCATCAGCCCGGGGGCACCCAGGCCCTGCACGCCTGCCACGACTCCCAGCCCTAGCCCATGACTGCCTCCCACCGGATGGACACACCCTCAGCCTCTCAGTGAGTCCTGGGGGCCCAAAGGCATGGACACTAACTAGGGGGTGCAAAGTGGGGCTTGGTGGAGCCCATCTCGGCCAGGTATGGTACAGAGAAGGGTGCTTATGACTATCCCACTCTCTCTCAGGTGCCTGTCCTGACCCTTGTGACTCGAGTGACCAGTGCCTCTCCCTCTTGGATCAGCTGTGCCCCCTGGGTCCTGGAAGTGAGTGGAGAGCCCTGCCCCATCTCTCCAGGCCCCATAGTCCTGTGGCCCCTCACTGACGCTCTTCAGTGATCCTGACTTTCTGGCCGTTAATAAAGGGAACCAGTCTTAGCACCTCAGCCTCTACCCATCATGTCTCAGATGCCCACTGGGCAGTCTGTAGCACCCACAAATACCATTAAGAACCAGCACCTTTCAAAAACTGGGCCAGAGTTCACCAGGCAGTCACATGTCTCTACACTCTCACCCCAACTATGTACCAAGGAGATCTGAGGAGCCCCTATCCTCACCTCCCGATCCCAGGGGGCCCAGGCACCATGGGGGTTAATTATTGGAGATGGGGAAGGTAATAAGGGGCTGTCAAGGGGGCAGGCTAATGCCTTTTTACAGCTGTCTCCAGAGAATCCCAGCTGAGCCCAAGGGGTGGAACTCCAGCCCCCACACAGCTGTGGGGTGAGGCCCAGAAGGGGTGTGTGGGGAATGAAGGAGGGCAGGAGGTCTGCTAGTGAACTAAGAATACAAAAGGGCCATCTAAGGTCTGTGCTGCCTGGTTTTCCTAGTTGTTCGAATGTATGTGTGTGCTCATGACTGCACATCCCTGGTTTCCTATGAGTGTGGCCTTAATGGTTCAGGTAGTCCAGCTGTGTACTCTTAATAACATTCACAATAGCAGGGCACATTATTGTTTAGCCAAAGAAGAACCAGGAGCCCTGAAACTTGAACCCAGGCCCATCTGACTAAAGTGCACACACTATCAATCACTAGTGTGCAATTTCTGTGTGGAATATATCTGAGTGACCCTCATCTTGTGACCCAGAGACACTTGTGGATGGGCGTCTCTGTCCGTGTGTGTGCCTCAGCCAATCGAGTAAAGTGTGCAAGAACAGTAGTAGGTCTGGATTGCAGCTTCAGAGAGCAGGTAAGACATGTGTGAGATCCAGAATGAAGGAAGAAGAGCTGGGCTCCTGAGGGATCCTCCCTGCCCCAGCCTCTCCCTTCAGTGATGTGCGTGGAAGGGGATGAAGGAGGAGAGGCTAAAGGTGCCATGAGCCAGCCATTGCCAGTAGCCAATAGCCAGTAGTGGGAAAAGAAGAGGAGAAAAGTAAGAAATCCTGGGAGAGATGAAAGAGAGGCCTCCAATGCAGGCTCCTGAGTGGAGGAGGGACAAGCTGGGCTAGAGGAGGGGGAGGCAGTAACAAGAACTGGGATGGGAAGAGACAGCTGGGGAAGCAGTGGTTAGAGGGAGCAGAAAGGTAGAGAGACATGACAGTTTCTTCCCCCATGCCTGACTGCTTCTCCCCATTTATTATGTCACTTAGAGGACCTATGACAGTAGCTGGTGAGGTTGCTGCTCCCAGTTCAATGCCTCTGACCGGCCCATATCCCCCACCCACTCTCACCATAGGCTGCTGAAGCAGAGGGCTGGATTACCATAGCAACTGTGAGACCTCAGAATAGTCACTGATGCTCCTGAGCTTCTGTGCAGTAGTGGTGGGAGGGGCAGGCTCCATCTGGCCCAGTCCCCACACCTCCACCCCATTTTTATTGGGCCTCCAGCCCAGGTGGGGCTTCCCAGTCTCTCTCTCTCTCTCTCTCTCTCTCCTCTCTCTCTGGCTTCCCAGTCTCTCTCTCTCTCTCTCTCTCTCTCTCTCTCTCTCTCTCTCTCACACACACACACACACACACACACACACACACACACGTCTGAAGCAAGGATAAAAAATGAACACTTCTAAATTACAAGAACATTAGCCAATAGCATAAAGTTCTGTCTGGAATTCAAGTTTAATTCACAAAAGCTGCACTCTCAGCTCTTTGTCATGCTGGGGCAAGTCTCACCTCAGCCCTCAGAAAGGCAGGAGGTAGCAGGGTCACCTTATGTAGGTCTGGAGGTCAAGGCAGCCTGTAGGGAGCAGCAGAGGACCTGTGCATGGCTCATCCAGTGTGTAGGCTGCAGCCAGGAAGCTGGAGCAGGACAGGAAGTCCCTTTGGTGAGGTTGTCTTGGGGAGACCACTGGACTCCCGCACTAAGGGTGCCAGAACTGGAAAGGTAACAGAAGTCATCCAACCCGAATGAGGATTAGATGAGGTAACCAAGACCCAGGGAACAAATGATTTGCTCAAGATTACAGTGGTATCCTTGGCAGAGCCGGAGCACCCAGGTCTCCAGACTCCTGCCCAGGGTTCTCTCCCAGCCCACACTAACCACCCCCAGAGCTCCTCAGGCCTTTGCAGCTCTGGGCCCTGGAAGCCACTGGCTTGGGTAGGAGGAAAGCCTCTTGGATAAAATTCCTCGTCTGTCTTGCTATTGGAAATTAAAATCTTGAAAATGCAATAGTCCTAAATGGGGAGGTTACAAGCCCCAGAATGAAAATACAGCCTTCTTGCTAATTACTGCCTAATGCACTATAGGTTGAAAACCTTTAATTAAAATATACACCACTCCCTCACCTCCCATGCACTGTCACTCAGCCATCATCCACGCCCTTGCCCTCCCCCCACCCACACCACCTCCCACACACACTCACACACAGTGCCTGGTACTGGTTCCTGCTGATCTCAGTATCCTGGTCGTGTCGATTTGGGCAAAAGATAGAGGGTTTCTGTACATGGCCCGCTTGAAGGGAGGGGAACCCTCTCCCAGAAAATGACCATCATCTAACCTCGGTACATGCCTTAAGGGTCCAGGAAATTTGGGGATATTGCTGTGGTCACACAAAGGAGTGTCTGGCACCAGAAGGCGCTCAATAACCACCTAGTGAATGGGACAGCTGCCTTCTGGATGGTGAGCCCACCCCAACCTATTCCACCACCACTCCGTGGCCCCAAGAGGCTCAGAGGAAGAAGTGAGCGTGGTCCCCGGGCCCGGGGCCGCTGGAGGACAGCCGGTCACAACGAGCCTTGTAGAGGTCGCGCTCCCTGGCCAGGCGGGCCA
>NW_005354503.1:334752-342469 GCF_000412655.1 Myotis brandtii | reverse complement strand
CTGCAGCCTCTTGGAGCGACAGGCCTGCGCGTACCCTCGGTTCTTCAGCGTGCGGCGTCTCTGCTTCAGCCGCAGCGCCTCATCGCGCCCGCAGCCCCGCAGCTGTCGGTTTAACTCCCGCACAGACATCGACACCAGCGCCGCGTCAGAAAAGCGCTCGGCCAGCTGCAGAGGGAGTAGGTAGAGACCTGGTCCGACCTGGACACTCAGTTCCCAACGCCAGGCTGGCCCCGCCTGGCTCTGCACTTGACCTGAATGCTCGCCCTTCCACTGATTCAATCTCCCAATCCAGACCCCGCCCCAGGTCCCAACACTTCCGGGCTCCCATAGGTCCTTGCCCAGGAACTCGACCCGCCCAGCGCTGCTGGCCCCGCCCGCCTCCCACTGTCAAGCGAGCCCATCCTGCACCTGAGCCCACGTGTCTCCAGTGGACCCAAGCCCAGATAGACCCCACCTTTCCAACGCACCTGGCTCTCCTCTCCTGGAGGCCGCAACCCTGTGACCCTCAACGGATTTGGATTAAATCTTAATGCCCTCAACACCCCCATCTGTGTCTATAATTAATAGGATGAGTCCCAATCCTTTCTGAGAAGGTTGGGGGCTGGGGTAGCACGAAGTCTTGAAAAGGCCAACTTCATTCGCGTTCCCACAGTCTTGACTCCACACCATTCCCTGTTTTCCACGCATGGTTTTTACCTCCCCTTTTTACCTGCCCGTAATCGCCTGCTCCTCGACGCCCTTTCATTCTCAACTCTGCCTTTTCTGTCCTCTTCTAACCTTATCTTCTCCCTTTTCCTCCTGGGTCAGCCTATTCATTTCTCTCCATTTGGAAAAAAGGGAGGGGGCAGAACGTTGTTTTCTCTATCTGCTTTCTTCCAAGGGCCCTTCTTCTGCCCTCTGTCTCTTTCCCAGTCCAGGAACTCCTTCTCTTACCCGGCCTCCCCTCAAAACAGCTCACTGATCACTCACCTGGGCATGCTGGGCTCCTGTCTCCTCTGAGCTCCCTGGGTAGTAGCCATGGGGCCCCTCAACGGGGACTGGGTTCTGACCCTGCAGCAGCTCCACGGCCTCCTCAGGACTCAGCCCCAGTACCTCCCCAGCCCCCTGCTGCTGCTGCAAAGTGGCCAGCCAGTACAGCTCTTCCAGGCCTGACCGGGGGCCCTCAGTGGCCCCCAGCATGCCTGGCTCACTGAAAGTGGGTGAAGGAGGCACTGAGCTGTAAGGTGTTGAGCCCAGTGAGGCTGTGAGGGTGCCAGATCGCCCCTCAGAAGGTTCCCGTTTTACTTCAAACTTCATCAAGTCAAAGTCATTGACATATTCCATGGCCAGGGGGCTGGGAGGCAGTGCCATTCTGGGGCTGGATGGGGGTGGGGGGCACACCTGCAAAACAGAGGAGACATTTGGAGCACTTGGAGACTGCCTGCCAGTCTCCTTCACCAAAACCTGCTCCCCCAGAGCCCAAGTACCCTGGAGCCTCAATTCTGGGAAGCCGGGATGACGGTGCTGCCCTGTTCCCTGCATAGTCACCTCCGGGCTGGGGGCCAATTTTTCAGATGGCAGGGGTTCCTGACCGGGGACAAGCAGCTTACATGAGGAAGAGGACAGCACAGTCTCTGGCCCCACTGGTGCCTCTGAGATTTACGAAAACAAGAGGAATATGGCAGTGCTCCAACTCTACTGCTGGAACATGCTGAGATGCTCTGTCATCTCAAGAGGCACCATTCCATTTCCAAGCAATTAAAAATTTTGCTTAATTAACTGTGAGAGTACGTATATATTTTCAGACAAAGGGAAACATGTATGCTGAATTTTAATGTAGAAATAAGGATACAATGCTATGATTATACCTCTCTATCTCTCAGAGCACCCAAGCCAATGCCTTGCATATAGAAGACCCTTACTGCACATCTGTTCTATGAATTAATCCACCCCTTTTATAGGAGTGAGAGACTTTCCAAGGGGGGAAAAAAGATTCTAGAATGAGTTTTAGAAAGATCAGGACCGAGTGGCAACTATCTTTCCCCAAGGCCAATCTCTCCCAGGGGAACCAAGCTAGATTGGTTTCCCTTCTTCTATTCAGAACCCCCTATGTTGTGTGAACTTGAGCAGATCATCTTCCCCATTCTGACCCGTTTCCCCTAGCTCAGGTCCCAATTTCAGCAGCCACACCCATAGTTCCAGAAGGGGCAAAGCAAGGAGTGCTCATCTGCAAGGCTTCGAGTTTGACTTAATTTTGATGCCCCAAACCTAGGTATCCCTCAACCACATCTCAGACCCTAGGCTCTGCCCAAAGAGGTGGGAGGAAGGACAAGGTCTCTCTTCCTATCCCAGGGAAGGGCTGTTGCCCTCTCTATTGAGCTCCTCACCCTTGAGAGGACAGAGAAGACAGGAATAAAAACACAGATTGAAGGAACTGGTTCTTGGCAGGGAGAAGGTGGTGAGACACTGAGAGAAGTGTCCAGAGAGAATTAGATGAAAGAATAAGTGAGAAGACTTGTTTATGTTTCTGATGTGATAGCAGTGAGGGATATAGAGCCAGTTAGGGTAGGAGTGGGGCAGGGGACAGAAATGTGAGGATTCCTGAAAATAGACAACAGAGAGCAGACAGCAGGTATCAGAGGAGGGGGCTCTAGGCTCTAGGTTAGAGGCCCAGCACCCAGGAAGGCCCAGGGAATACTCACTTAAGGGATGGCAGAGGTGATGTGGTCAGTGTCAGAGCCAGGCAAGCACAGCTTCCCCTGAGACTGGAGGCACCATTGAGCAAGGCCCAGTGCCTCTATGCTCAGAACAAGGGGCTGTGGGCACAGAGCCCAGAGGGCACTCTTAAAGGGATAGCTCTCTGAGGTCATTTGTGGTCCTTAGGCCTGCAGCCAATGAGGTAAGGGGATCATTTGACTATCTCATTGGCCTTGGGAGTGGGGGGAACAAGAGGAGAGAACAAGTATGCCTGTTTTCAAGGAAAAGCATCTTCCCCAATAAAGCTCCTCACTGATGGTCTGACTTACATGTGCTCAGCTCCCTGGTGCAGACCACCACCCACATGTGAACACATCCCTCAGCCCTTGGTGACTGAAAGTATGGGATTAGAAAAGACGGCTCCCAGTGTCCTCACCCTCTAAGGCTCTGCAGCCCCTTGTCATTGTTTTGGGGGAGTTCAAGCTCTCTGGAACCCACTCTCACCTGGACTGTTGGGTGTCTCCTATTTCCAGGAATCCTCACATTTCTGCCCCCTGCCTCATCCCCACTGTATCTAGCCTCATGACCCTCATAGATATCAAATCAGAAAGAGAAGCCATCTTCTTCATGATGAACCGCCAGGACTTGACCATCCAATCCTCAGTCTTTCTCACTCTTGCTGACCCAGCCCCAGGACAGGCAATCCAGCTTCAGAGAAGGAACAGGAGAAGGAAAAATGGGAAATTCTGCTCCTTCCTTCCAGGCCAATGTGGGACACTGAAATCTAATCACCACCAATCCATCTGAGACTTTTGTGACTGCCCTCATATGCCCTCTGCTTCCCCTCATCTTTTCTCTGTGTATATTCTGTCCCTCTCTTTTCCTCTCTCACTCATCCTGGTTCCCAGATGGTTGGTGGGTGACCTACATTTTCAGCCTAATCCCTTAACACCTCTTAGAGCTATCATCCCCGAGTAGAAGTTGGAACAGGGATACTGGGAATTAGGCAAGATGTTTAAACCTGTCTGAAGCTGTTTAAATACTGTCTGTACTGGAACAGAACTCCATGAGTTAAAGGCTATTCCCTACCTTCTGAGGACACCTAAACTCTCCCATGGGGTTAACAGATCCTATTTCCCAACCCAAAGAGAGACGTGGGTGTCCATCAGCCCCAATGACCATAATTTATAAAAATTAATCTAGTCCCAGCCTTAGGTGTTGGGTGAAAAGGTGGGAGATTCATATGATTTAAGACAGTGGTTCTCAAAGTGTGGTCCCCAGATCAGCAGCATCACCTGGGAACTTGTTAAAATGCAAATTATCTGGCCTTACTTCAAATCTACTGAATCAGAAACTCTGGGGATGGAGCCAAAAATATCTATGTTTTAATAAGCCCTCTGGGCAATTTTGATGAACACTAAAGTTTGAGAACTACTGGTCTACAGAATGCCTACAGTGAACTCACCTTCCCTTTGTGTGTGTTTATGTGTGGTCTCTCCTGCCATGTTCTCCACACACATATAAGAAGACCTAGATCAGATGACATCTCTCTCTTCCCACACCTAGCCTCTATTTTGTGGAGCAGAGACCATTAACATTATTCAAGGGGAAAGGCTTCTCAGTGTGATTGCCTGAATCTAGTGGCGTTTTGTTGAAGAACCAAAAAGCTCAAGTCCTGGAAACAAAGACACAAAATGAGAATGGGGACCATAGAGACAGGGAATCCCTCACACATGCCCATAGTATGTGGCTCTAAAGCAGATAGCCAGGAAAGAGACCCCAGAATGTTCCTGGTTGAAGAAGGAAATGGAAATGTTGAATGCAGCCCCCTTTTTTATGCCTGGTCTGGCCTGGCCAGACACTTGGCCCCTCTCCCCTCAGCAGCTGTCAGGTCTGCACTGATCCTCTTGTTTACTGGAGGGCTCAGAGGAGAGGTGGGAGGGCTAAGCTGCTAACGGGCTAAAAGAGTCAGACTAAACAAGCTCAGGCAGGTTGAGCTGCTAGGGGCTCAGACCAGGCGACACTGAGCAGGAAAAGGAGTCTGAGGACTGAGGGCTGGGCCAGAGGAAAGGCCAAGGACATGGAAAGGAGAGGCTGTGGCCCAGGAGGTAGTTAATGTGTCCTCTGTCAGGAGGGGAGAGGATGAATGCTGACACTGACTGGCTCAAGGACATCTGGGGGGGGGGGATGGGGATGAAAAAGATGAAGCCAGGTGGACTCTAGGAATGACAGAACAGAGGAAGAGAGGCAGGAAGACTTAGCTAAGGAGGCAGTGGGTATAGACCTGGGACAGGGGGCAGAACAAGTCAAGGGCTCCCCAGGGATCTAGACTCAAGCAGAAAGAGGGACATAGGCACATGGAAAAGTTGGGCAAAGGGCCATGGAAAGCTTCTGGGAGGAGATCAAGAAGGGAGTAAGAGTAACAAGAAAGACAAGAGCAAAGGACTAGAAGAGCAAAAGTGGTAGAAGAAAGAAACGAAGGAAAGTAAAATCGAGGACCAAGAACTAAAACAAATACAGAGAAGCAGACAGAGAGATGGTCAGGTCACAAAGAAAGAGTAGTTGCCAAAGGACGAAAAAGTAGAACGATATGGACTGAGGGATGCTGGACCATGTAGAAAGAGGGCCAACCAGGCAAAGGGCCTAGAGAAGTGGAGTAGAAAACAAAGAGAAAGGAGAGGTGAAGAGACAAGAGTCAGTAATCCAGGATGCTGTCACTATATCCATTTTTTGGAGCCCTGTAAGATTTGTTCTCATTCCTAGTTCTGACTTTTCGTATCTAGATCTTCAGTAATAGATACAAATTCTTAAACCTCTTTCTGGTCTACCCCTTACATTCACTTGACAAATATTTGTTAAACACCTACTCCACCCCAGGCACTGTGCTAAGCACTAGATATACCTCAGCAAATCAGACTGACCCCAGCCCCCTGCCTCTGTGGAGCTTACAGATGAAACAGAAACATCATTGTATTGGGGAGCCCTGTCCTGGGCGCTGTGCTTTGGAAGGCTCCACTCTGGTGCTCTTCCAGCTATGCGCCATGGAGTGAGGAGCCCAGGCCTCCTCTGCGCACACACCCAGTCCCCTTCTGGACCACACTCCAGAATTCCCTGCCCAAAGGACCCCAAGCCCACTTCTAGGGCCCACATGGACCTCTTCCCTGGGTTGCCCACCCAAGGGTAGACCAAACTACCCGTTCACGCATTCCTAGACCTAAGTGGCCAAGGGGTGGCTGTTTGCAGGAGGCTATGGACAGAATTAGGATGTATAGACAGAGAGGTCCACATACATGCACATGAGGCCCCTGGCAGTACAAGACGGTGTCAGGGGTGGGAAAAGAGGTGGACCTGAGGACCAGTAGCTGACTCTCCCCACACCACCACATTCTACTGGGGAATCCTGAGGATTCCAAATAAAATCTAAATTTGAATCCATGTTAGGGATGGGCCTACCTAAAAACAAACCATTGTAACTGAGATGAGTGCTATGAAAGAGAAGGGCAGGGTAGGAAAGAGGTGGACATGTTCACTAAACTGAAAAAGACCAATGGGGCCAGAGAGTAGAACCAAGGAAAGGTAGGAAGAATGGTGGTAGATGAGGGTGGAGAAGTCCACAGGTGCCAGATCATGCCGAGTCTTGTAGGCCAAGTTTAGAATGTGGGCTTTATTCTAAGAGCAGTGAGAAGCTGGGCGCATTTGAGATCTTGCTCACCAGCATATGTCATCAGTATAGCTCAAATAAACTCTTACAAAAATTATCTAAAAATAAACAAATAAATAAATAAATACGAGCAGCGAGAAGCTATTGAAGGGCTTTCAGTGGAGACCTGACATAATCAGATTGTTTATAAAGATCACTTTGGCCCTGACCAGTTTGGCTCAGTGGATAGAGCATTGGCCTGTGGACTGAAGGGTCCCGGGTTCGATTCCGGCCAAGGGCATGTACCTGGGTTGCGGGCACATCCCCAGTAGGAGGTGTGCAGGAGGCAGCCGATGGATGTTTCTCTCTCATCGATGTGTCTAACTCTCTATCCCTCTCCCTTCCTCTCTCTGAAAAATCAATAAAATATATTTTAAAAAATCACTTTGGATCTAGTGTGGAGGAGGGCAAAAATGGAATCAGAGTCAGATAAGGAAGTTAACAGAGTATCCAAGTTGAGTTTGGGGAAAATCTTAAGCTGAAAAAAACTCTGAGATGAAAACTTGTGTACAGGTGGCTTATTAGGGAAGACTTTCAAAGGGAATGAGAGAAGCAGGACTGGGCAGGGGAAAAGTTGAAATGCATTACAGTTGCAACAGAAGAGACGGCAGCTGATTCTATGGGATTTCTGGAGCTGGGATGAACTTTCAGAGTTGTTTCAATTTGAGGCCAGAGGACCAGGCCTTTGAACCCATACATTCACCAGTCATTGATGACATGTAATCCCAGGAAAGAGGCACTGCATTTGACAAGACAGTTTCCTTCAGCCACAGGTAGTTCTCAGGGAAACATTCAGCTGTGAGCCATCAGGAGCCAACACTCAGTGGCTGAGACAATGAGCACCATGATCCTGAAGGGAAATCTAGGCAGCACACCACAGCATCCACTACAGGGTGTCTGTGAGCCATCGATATCCCCGCCCCAACTCCTGTCCACAGCTCCCTGGGAAGAAGGAAATGCAGACCAGAATAAGGTTGGTCACACACTGCCCCCTGGTGGTGCGCCATGAACAGGACATTGGTCAGCTGGTGGGCCAGGCTGCCAGGAGGGACAGGGAGCAAAGTGTGTGACAGATAAGGGGAATCAGCAGTGCAAGGAAATCCTCTCAGGAGCCCCTTGCACAGTCGGTCTAAAATTAAGGAAGGAAGAAAAAGGGGTTGAGGGGGAGGATTCAGAAACATGGGTGGGACTTGTTCATTCTTTCATTCAACCAACAGTTATTAAGTACCTATCATAGGACAGATTCTGCAGGGAGCTAGGATAAAAACAAGACCAATTTCTAATTATTATTATTTTAAATATACTTTTTATTGTTGATGTATTACAGGTCTCTCCCATTTT